>NC_060166.1:30071043-30096377 GCF_021292245.1 Micropterus dolomieu
TCCTTTTTTGACCTGTAAAAAAAGTTGACCCTCCCCAGTTGTCACTGTATAATTTGCACCCTGTACATGGGTTACCTGCATATTTAAGAAAACAAATGAGACTAACTAAATTAGGCTACTTGAAAACATTTCAAATTCTTGTCAACTGTTTGTATCCAATGTTGGCACGTAGCTAGAGTTAGTTTATACTTGGTTAATTAGTGGCCTTTAGTCCATTATGTTATTATAGAAGTATTTAAGTTTTGCCTTTTTGTTGCATTTCTGGAGGTTTTTCAGGACAGATGATGTGAAGAGCTTCACGCTGTGGGCAAACTCTACAGTTGGCACTGTAGGGTCACTGCTATTTCACAGCCATCTGGCTCCCCTGTCTGTCTGTCTAGAAGCAGGTTGCTCCATCACTCTTCTATCCATCTCTGATTAATATGTCCACAGGTGCTTATGCACATAAACTCTGAGATATGGGTCTAATAATAGCACGTGATTTCCTTCCAACACTTGCAGTAATTCCTATACTGTTTGGTTCTTTACCAACACCACAAGAATGGCTTTTTGCCGACTCTTTACATGTGCTGACACAGCTCGGGGACAATAGTGGTTGATTTTGAATATGTTAAGCTGAAAAGGAGCTTTTGTATTTCTGTTTATGTTCAAATAACTCATTTTAAGTGATATTTTAAATTTGCTGCCTAGCAATACTCAAAAATAATTTTCAACTTCTGCTGGGTATCTCTTAAGCTAAGGCAGTATGATGAAACAGCATGTCATACAGGCAGTAATTACTGTGCCACACTCATTTCTGTTTTGTTTATCCTAATCTACGCACTTGTACCCTGAGCAATGAACAAACAAATCTCACATTTTGGTCATCTGAGTAGTTAAATCTGGTTGAATATTCATATACCCTGCTTGTCTGCAACACTGTCTGGAATTAATCATTGCATGTGAATGAGATGGAGGCATTGTTGCCATTACTCCCACTTTCAGTGAGCAACATTCTGCTCAGCAGCCTTGTGATGTTAGGCAGATTGAGGCTGACAGGTTGTGTTGATGCAAGTAATTACACAGTAGATCAAATAAGACCATAATAGAGCCATCAATCACTGTGCTGAGACAATAGCACACTTACACATGTGCATACTCACATAAACACAGAGACAACAAGCAGTGAATTTGATGAAATGACTGTAGTCTTTGCCTTAAACAACCTTTTAGAGAAATAGCATGTTTAATCTCTGATGCATTCTGTTTTAAACTGTAGCCCTGTTTCTATCCTATTTTCCAAGCATCTGTTTACTCTCAGTCTGAAAGGCAATTGTTTTTTTTGATTGATTTTCACAAGTTGTTCCTTCTACACTTCACTGTCTGACTGTCAATAACACCTTTCCATGCAAATGAATCCAGCTTGCTGTCTTTTATTTGTTTTTTGTGTTTGATAACCTATTTGACATTCAGCTGTGAAGTGAAAACACTTTGTTTTTACCTAATATAAACTGAGCATGGCACTCGGCTGTGTTGTTTTATGGGTGCTGTGGCTTGGTTCAGAGGAGCCTTTGAGCTTGTAAAAATCTCTGCTGCAGAGGGGCAATGGATTGCATCCCTCTCTGACTTTGTCAGAACAGTCCACCAGCAGTGGATTTGGGTGAACGTATGGTATAACTGAATATCTTACATTCCGGTAAAGCCTTACAGTTGGCTACAAGTTGAGACAGAAATTTTCTTTGTGGGTTTGTCAGTTGTACATATTAACATGCTTTAATGTATGATGCATGCATATCCTTACTCTGCTTTTCTCCATAGAGCACCCAGGCTGAGTTTGAATTATTCATTGCCCTTTCAGTTTCTCCCAGCATGAACATGACAGTCAGGGTTGAGGTAGAGGTTGAAGCATGAGCAAGTCAGGGAAAGATTCACCTCTTTCTGTCCTGGCTGGCTGTCCTGTTCATTTTTATAGCCTCACTGAGTGAATGAAGCAGTTTTGACTCTACATCTGTTACTTAACTCCACACTGCTTTTATTATGTATGCAAGGGGATGACACAGTGACTGAGGTTAAATTGTGCAGCTTTGACTAGAGACTTTCCCCACTACATCAACATTTAATTATTTACTGTCTCTTTTCTACTGCCTATGCATCCCTCCATTTAGGGCTGCAAAAAATAATTTGTCTACTTATTCCAAAGTGCATTTTTAAATAGCTAATAGTACTAGTATAATATATATTTTTAATATTTCAAAATATTGTAAAGTTCTATATTGGAAGAAATATGTTGTGTGTCTACACAACAGCATGGCTATACAATAACAAAGTTAGAAAAATACTTTTGTGCAGCTTGCGGTGTTCATATGGACAAAAATATTAGTCTATAATGTTTATGATGAAATAAATTGTCTTGTGTAGACTTGGAAATATGGCTATTACATTTTTAAGCAGAATAAAAATGTATTTAGGGAAGGGATATATCAGAAGATAGAGCAGTTCTCTAATTTTGACCTCAAAAATGACTATTTGAATGGTAGTCATTGAGATTATTGCTGTATTATTAAGAACAAAGACAAGGAAAAAATCCTCAGTCTAAAAGTCTTATAACAAAAGGTGTTCTCTTTATGGTATCTTTATGGTATTGTGTTTTTTTAACCTACATTTCGTAACAACATTGCTTCCTACATTTGATAGCCCTTTTGGCATACAGTAGTTCTATGCACCAAGCCCAACTAACTACCAAACCTGCGGCAGTTGTTATGACAAAGCCAGAAAGACCATGACACGTTACCTAAACAACTTCAGTCTTTGCCATAGAAAAGGGAATTGAAGCAAATCATGCCTATGTAAATGTTTGGTACATGAGATGTAGCCAACAAAACAAATTAATTAGTTAACTTGTCACTTGTATTTTCATTTATTCATTCTATGTCTTTCACTTTTATTTGTGTTCTAGATTACTTACATGTTTGATGGTTTATGTCATCGCACCAGCAACATGTATCCTTTTGAATTAGGAGAATAAAAATACCCTGCAAGTGTCTAGCCTGCCTCAGATAAAATTCAGTTACACTGATTTCATATTCCACTTTATTCATTTTGCTCTAAATGCTGGCCTTGAATACAGGAACAGTTCTATGTTGGAGTTTCACTGTATGATGGAATTCTACTCCAGTGCTGAACATTGCAGCGATATGTTTTTGTGACATATGTACACATGGTCTGACTTTCAGTGTTCATGCCTGTGTACTATAAAGGAAGTATTTTACTGGTTTCACCAAAAGCACCAAGTGGAGCATATGGGGTCCAGGATGTGATGAGATTTGTCCTTTGACATGGGGTAATGACCATGAATTTTCCAGGACTGACAGGCCAGGCAGGTGGGGCAGGCAGTAAGCAGTCAAGTAATTACATTGCAGGACCAGGGGGGAGAAAGGCAGAACTGCAAGGACTCAGAGGTGTGGAGATTGGAAGACGTGTCTGGCCTTTGCGGAGGTGACAGAGTGGTGAGAGAGGGCAGCTGGTGTGGTGCTTGAAGGAGCAGTTGAGGGCAAGACATGAGGATAGTGACTAACACATGGTCAATAAAACTCTGCAGATAGAGCAGATTGGAGAGACAGTAATCGAAAATATGCAGACTGATGAACAACAGCTGACTCAAGGCTTTGAATCACATGAAACTGTCATGATGACTAGGTCATGATGAGGTATTGCCAGATTTGGAGGCATCCATGCAACATCCTAAAACCCCTTCCTCGTATCCCTGTTTGCTCCATGCTTGACCAATCGAGTTACGAACAAATTATCTAGATAATTGGCCAGATTATCATTGGTATTGGACTGTGATTAACATCAGATTGTGGACATCTATGGCATTAAAGGACAGCGGGGTCCTCCCTCCCACTGCTCCCAGCAGTATGCCTTTGAAGTTCCCATGAAGCTGTCAATGTACCTGCACTGAGAGACGACAGGGTATCCAACTTGACCCCTGCCTCACCATCACCGTTGAATATGCAAAGCTGTCTGTTCATTGCTGTTACAAAAGTACTTATAATGAGCTTGAACGTCTGATTAAGGTGCTCATCCACTGGCTATTAGAGAATGCCCTAACTAGTATCTAGTTCAAAATGATGCGTGGACAGCCAGTATCCTGATTCATTTAGTCCTCATCTGCCACCCCCATTGCTTTTTGTGTTGCCCTTGCCTGATGTTACAAGACTTGGTGTGCACTCACCAGAAAGCCAAGCAAATTAGTTTTCCCAGTAATTACAAATATAACATAACACTATTGCTAAGTGTTCTATTTTTAACAGTGATGGTATTAAACTGTGTTGAGAATGGATAACATTAAATTTGCAAATATTGGCCAGTATTCAGACATGCTCCCACTCCTCCTAATCTTGTTAAACTATAAACTCCCTGTTTAGTGTATCCATATTTCCACCCAGAATTTTCACATTATAGGAGAAGAGAGCTCGTTTTGGTACTGCACTGTGGACATCACTGTCGTGTATTACATTATCTTCACTGTTCGCCAGGCAGCTCAGATTTGGTTGAGTGAGACAAAAGTTCTGTTAGGTATCTCCAGCTTGTGATATATAGCCAGTGGATGGTTGCTTGGTGGTATATGTAAATAGAAATTACATTAAAGGGGAGAAAGATTAGGGGGATTTAAATTTACATGCCCCAGGCAAGGATTGGAGAGTGTGGGAATCAGAGAAATAGAGTCCAAAAAAAAGAAAAATAAGGGGGATGCTTTAATATGATTATGCTTGTATTGGGTTTTGAAAGTGAGAGTGTGACAAGGTATGTGCTCTGTTTTAGGGCTCAGCAATTTACGTAGGAAAAGATATGCTTTCTTTATTTACTCTATTTACTTGCTAATTGTACATCAACCCACTGGGAAATGGGTACTTTACCCTAAGTACCCCTGTTCGCTGACATACCTGACTCACTAAGGCAGAGAGCTTTGACCTCCTCAGCATAAAGTTACAAGTATATTCTTGTAATTTTCACTTTGTTGAAAGGACTTTCACTTTACAGGAAAAACGGCATCATGCCCAACCACACAGAATATTTTAGTGTGTGTGTGTGTGTGTGTGTGTGTGTGTGTGTGTGTGTGTGTGTTGTCATTATTGCCCCACAATCATCTTCATGTTTGGCTTGATGTAGCTGCGTTGCATCTGCCCTTATGCAGACCAAAAAGAAAATTGTTTGAATTAGTTACTGGATGATGACATGGATGACATGTCTCTATCTATATATGTCATCTGAGATTTGCCAATATCATAATCGCTATGTGAAAGAAACCAGCATGACTTGCTGTCAGAGAGCTGTTGATAAATTGCCTGTGAGAAAACAGTGTCATTATTGTTGTAGTCAGACAGAGGATGTGGGGGACTGCTGCAGTAAACACTGTGGACTGTGGACCACTTTCTTCCTCAACCCTCCTCTGTTTTGTGACCTGCATACTGATCCCTGTTTTTAACCTGGAGGACATCTTGTCCCAGTCCTGGCCTGGTAAGAGAGGTGACACTTTGATGATCTGGAGAGGACAGAGTCAAGAGCTCTCTGCTGTCATCCCCTTTTCATCTTTTGCCTTTCCTGCCTTCTGAAGTTCGATCTAAACCCTCTGTTTTCCATCTTCCCTTTCGATCTCTCCCTCTAGTGTCTGCATTGCAGTGTACTTTCCCTTCCTCTATCAAGCAAGATATGTTTATATCAGCAGTGGACCTTTAAACTCCTCCTCTCCTCTCCTCTCCTCTCCTCTCCTCTCCAGATGGAAACTAGCCTCCCATATTTCTGGATGGATGCGCCTCGTTTCTCTCTTTACAGTGTATGAGACATCAGTAGAGCATATGTTTTTTTGACAGCAGTCAAAAATTCAGTGGGAGGAAACTGTGCACACTAACCACTAAACCCCATGACTGTTAGGTCTATCCCCAGCTGTCTGCTTCATCCAGTGTAGATGCAATATGATGTGTTTGAAATGTGAGCTTGCTTTAAACCAAATTATATCTCAAGGTCAGTGGGGTTAATACCAGCTCACAACTGTTGCTCTATAACTAATGTGCTTAATTAGCTGGGAATTAGAGAGGCTTGGTTGATACTTGTGTGTTCAGAGATGGAGAGGAAGACGTTTTTTTTTTTCCAATTCTCCTGTATTATGAGCTTATATAGCATGGCTTGACTGAGTCAACAAAGGTGAACAGAAGAGAATGCTGCAGTGCAGAGTACTGTCAAGGTGACTCTCTACCTTGGGTCTGCTTTAAACCTTTATGACTTTTATAACTTTTAAGTTATTTTCATGTGTTGGACAGCAGCTTTAGGTCTCTGCAACCTTTCTTTGGATTAACAAGGCGTTCCTATTCAGATTAAAATGTTTTACTTTTGCATTGTTTGATGCCTGTGAAGTCCATCAAATTTGACCTGGTATCTTTTATTGGCAAGGGTATATTTTCTTTCCTGTGTCCTGTGGGGTTGTTATTGTGTCAGGTTACCACTCAGATTTGATGATGTGTATTCTGTGACTAACAACATCATTCAGCTTTCCTGGCAGATGTGTTCACATAGCATACTGTCTTTCCTTTAGCCAGAGATATTTCCTGCAAGATTGCCTTTTAATTTTCTTCCTCTCCCCCCTCTGGAGAGGTGAGCACTTCTCCTGTTTGACAATTCCAAGCATTTCAAGGGATTAGAGGAACGACCACAAGATACAACCCACCAGAATAGTAAACAGGCCTGTGTTACCACACAGTAAGCTGTGTATATGAGATAGGAAAAGCAATGTGGCTTGGAAAACCCTCCCTTGGACCTAGACCGCTTGCTTTCCCACTAAGGCCCCATCCACACTACTCCGTTTTAGTTTACAAACGGAGAATTAAATCTCCATCCACACCAGCATTTTAGCTGCGTATCAGAGTTGATCTCGGTCTACATTAAAACGACAGAAAACGCACCTCTAGTGGCCGTCCAGCGAAGAATCAGACAAGACTTATTTTTTGCATTGACCAATAACGAGTTGGGACTGTTACTGAATGTAACATGGGAGTGTGGCGGCGGAAAACAGATTGGGAGTCGTCGCAAAGTAAACGGCGACATGCACAGTACAAATGTAGGCAGATAGGCCAAGCGTTATTTGCACGTTACAGAATATTTTAATAAAAATACCAATGCCAAAAACTCTGTCAGTAGCAATGTGTGTCTGCTTTGCATGACTTATAAGACCCAATCAGAGAGCCAAGTGTGAGCGTCTGCGTAATCGTTTCTAAAGTCCTCCGTTTTTTCCCGTCTTCACTAAAACGCCCTCTGGAGTTTCGAAACGTAAAACGGGGTCCGCAGCGTTTGCAAACTTCTCCGTTTTAGGTCTTTGTTTTCACCATTTTAGTCTGGACGGGAGGTGCAAACGTAGCAAAAGGTCTCAGTTTTAGAACGAAAATGCAGTTGAGTGGAAGAGGCCTAACAGCCCCAATAGAGTGTGGCCAGTTAAAAGGTGCGATTAATTAGTGGAGTGGAACAAAGGCAAAGTGCTCTCATATGCTTTCCTGTGCCATTCAAAAGCAAACAGATCAGCATTATTGGGCTTTGATCCCCATTTTAGTTAGTATCAGTCTGCTGCTTTAAAGTTCAAGACTGGCCATAGATGAAAGTCCTCACTTTTATGACCATTGGCTGCTCCATATGACAAGGTTTGACATGGAACTGAGGGGCTGAGGGTAGACAGTGTAGACACTGTATAAAATCATTTTTACACCATCACAAACCCATTGAAAGTGAGAACTCCATGTTACAAAGCTAAATCCGTCAGTTTCACTTACAGCAGACCCTCCTGTTTGACACGCCAGAAGTCTAGCGCTGATTCTCCACTGGGTTCCACAAGAAGGGAGCTGTCCTCAGTGCTGAAATCAAGAGTGGCAGCTGGTGTCTGGGGAAGGAGCTGAGGGAATCTCACCGTTCAACTGCCTCTTTATCATTGCAGTAATCAGTCACTTCATAGCTTCTCACATGGAGGGAATCTTTCAGGATCCTAAGGACCATTTGCCCTTAAAGCCCATATTGTGTTATATTTTAGATTATCATTTTTTGATGAGCTGATGAGCTTTAAGTATATCCTGGGGTGAAAACATGTTGATTACTTTTACTTTTGAATAATGTGACATCATATTCAAAAGAACAGGACCCCTGTGTTCTACTCTTCTCCATTTTCACCTTCAAACTTTTAAATTTATTCGCCCCTCTGGCTTTTGGGATCTGAATAATATCCAGATCCCATATCTTGTACGGAAAGCTACCGTTTCATAATAAATGCAGCTTCCCTCAAAACTCTTAACTCTACTCTCACAACTTTTCCTTCAAATGCCGTCTGTACTTTTATTTATCCTTTAGTTTAAACATTTCCTCATTAGCAGGGAGGTTTAAAGTTAAGTATTTTTATTATACAGGTGAAAGTATGAATAATGTGACACCACACATTCAAATAACAGGAGGCAGAACCCTATGGTCCTTTGTGCTGTGTTTCACCTTCAAATGAAATAACCTCCCGTACAATGAAGTGGCACACAGTACTAAATGATTTTACCACACCTGACATATTTGGGAACAGGGAAATTGTAGTCATGCTATTACTGCTAATTTAGGTAGCATGAGCAAACATCCTGACAATTTTACCTTAAGTCAAGGCACCTACACAAATTGGACTTTTCTGTGCTTTTGAGATTTGCTACACTTCATTTTCCCCTTAAATTTATTGGCAGAGAAGATGAAAATAGACAGAGGTCCCACCTTTCCCAAGGTAAGGCTTTTTACACTTGACAATGGAAGGAGCTTTTAATATTCAGGTCATGTTATTGTGCTCTTTTGTGTGAACACCTATTCCCTTCCTCTTAAATAAACCACAAATAGCTTTTTAGTGTTACGGGAGTGCTGATTTGATCTAATTTTCTCTGTGATTGAAATAATTGTAGCAGCTGTTTCAGTTCAAGAAAACAGAGCCTGGAGGTCTTGACAAAAAAGGAGGCAAATTATTTCTTTCAAGATATTAATGAATGAATGTTGGTCAGTGTGTGTTTGTTAGCAGGGTGGGATGTCAAAATACAATAATGTTCGTTTGACTGCTACTTTAGTTAATTCTGTTCTTCTTCTAAGTCTGATTTATTTTTGTTTCCTTTGGAGAGATTGGCTGTTATTCCATCTTAGAAATGAAATGACATATTGGTGATGTTGTTGCAGGGAGCACAGACGGGGACATTTAATACAGCTGTACACTGCCAGGATCAAGATGAGATTAGAAATATGAGGTGGCCGTGATGCATGTTGGGACATGGTCACTCTGCTGTGCACAGAAGATTAGACTGGAAGATCAGATGAGGAGATTCGCTGCCTTCTGTCCTGTCATATTCACCACAAAGTCACTTTGTTTTGTGTTTTGCCTTGGTGGCTCAGTAGTGATAATTGGACATGTCCCTTCACCAAAAGCTCCTGGATTCAGACACATCCACCCTGTTTCTTTCTGGTCTTCATGCGTTTTTGTAGGTTTCATCTGTCTGTCAGTATACCCTGTAAGTTTCTCTTGTCTGCTTGTCTTTTTTCCAAACGCAGTGTCTTTCTTCTTCCTGCTGTAGCAGTGTCACCTCTTTCATTTGCCCTTTCCCTCACAATCTTTCTCTTATGTCTTTATGTCTGAATGCTGCTGAAGGCTTAGCCTGCTGGGCTGAGGAGTTCCAAGTCTCACGGCAGTTTGATCTTTACGACTGCTGTTTATCTGCCGTGTTTGCCCTCAACTGCACTTTTAATGATAACCTCAATCCACTCAGTAAACATATTGGCTCATGTTACTCTCTGCCAGGGTGATAGTAATTTGCAACTGATTAAAACAGTCTTGTGTAATAGTGTTTTAGAGAAGCAACACAATATAAGACAAAACAAAGTGAACCATTATTTTTTCTCCTAGCCATTTTTGCAAACATTTCTTTGTTGTTTGTCATTGTTTTTACCTGTGACTTCTCCTTTGGTTTATTGTCATTTCCTTCCCATAGAGCTAAACTCTCATTGGGTGTAATCATGATAGCGCTCAGATTCCAGTATTGGGGGTCCTGGACCACAACACAGTCCTCAGACCGACCTAGACTGTGCCCAATGAAATCACACATTTGAAGAAAAAAAAAGTAATTTGGCTGTCTGGAGATCCAACACTTTCACGCTAGAAGGGGAATCTGCACCAAGTGTTGTCACCAAGTGCCCCTGTTGTGCTCCAATTAACCCAGACTCACCCTGTTGTTTGGCGTTGAATCCACTCAATTTTAAAATATCGTCTACTACGACCTTGACTTTCTACTTGGTCAAGTGCTCATCAGACTGTTGACAGAGCTGAAGCTCAGCATTTGAAGTTTTTTGTTTGTTATTTATTCCAATTTATATGCATTTACAGTATGTATACATATATGTAGGTCTACTGTATATCTATCTATGTACAGCGTTAAACATCAATATCAAACATTGATATGTCAATTTTCTATTCTCTGGCACAGCTTATGTTAGGAGGTAAAATGTTTTTATTCACACGGAATACATTAATCATTCAGTATAAACAGTGAAACAGCCTTAAAAGGTATTCTACAGATTGCTGTTATGTGTACTTCAAATATAATATAATAAATATATTTATTTTTACGTAATTTTTATTTTATGTTTTATTATTATTGTTTTATTTTTTATTAACACACACAAACACAACTTTTACTTTTTTATTTACGTATTTAATGAAATGTATGAAATTAATTGTTCTTGTAATTTATTTGTAGCTTTGGCAATATTGTTGTTATACATTCATTCCAATAAATTTGAATTTGAATATGTTTTATCCTCCTTATTAAGATGTCAGTAATTTTGACAAACATTAAAATTGCTGCAGATTTTAATTGGTGACCTAAATAATGTTGAGACATGAAAAAAGGGGCAATTTATGAGCAAGTAGTTCTGTGAAATATAGTTTATATTAGGTTAGGTCAAGTTAACTGGCAGGAATAATTTATTGGCGATTTGGGTTCCATGGGCTACACAATACAATCAAATCAGACAGTTAGTTAGTGTTTGATGGCATATTCCAAAACACATGTTTAAAACATGTTTATACACAACAACTTTCTCTGAAAATTGTATCCTTTATCTTATTTTACTCTTGGCAAGTAGTCATGAATCGAAGCAGAGAATTTAATTATTAGTGTCTCACTTTTCAGTTTACTGATCTATTGACTATACTAAGCCCAGCTGATAATCAGAAGGTGGAAAAAAAGCTGTCACTAAACTGACAAAGACGTTTACAGACAGATCATAAATTTGTTCTATTCTTAATGAAAGTAGAAGAAGGGAAGAAACAAGGCTCCTTTTAACGGTAAAGATTGTTCAAAATCCTCAGTAAGGGACTCCCTGGTAGACTGAATAATTATGAAACACCTTTCATTTTATGTTTCCTTGGGGCTTGTTAGCCACATCTGTATGCTGCAGGCATGCAGTTCCGTGAAGCATGAACACTATAATCTTTAAATCTGCAGCAACGTTTCCACAAACAATACACCAACCCTCCTGAAGTCTCAATCACAGTCTGGTCACATGCAGGGAGTTAGTCTTTCATTCAGGTCACATTCTTTCCAGGCCTGCCAGTGCTTACTGGTAGGTTTATGACAAGCTCTATTTAAATGCAGTGAAACAGTCAACGTTCCTGTTTAGCTTCGTAAATAAGTGCTACTGTGATTCTTACCTCATAATGTTGGCACAGCGTCTGTAATCGAGGTTTGGTGACAGTAACCTTTGGTTCTTACCGTACAATATTGCTGCTGTTGTTTTTATCGTTCCTCATATAAACAGTCATTTCATCTTTTCTTTCCAAGTTTTTTGATCCCTTTTTTTGCTTTTTCTCAAGCACTTTCCTTTTCACATTTTATTACTGAAATAATAAATATGGTGTCTGAGCTGTGAAGAAACATGTGCTGGCAAATGTCTTACATTGCTCAACCACTGTCCGACATATGGATGTCAAATATAGACTGACTGTGGATCCACGCTCTGACTGTACATGGCAGGAGATGTACTCAGAAATTCAGACACACCAGGTGGCTGCTGTCTAGTAGCTGTTAGTCTTGAGCCTAATTTCTAGTGAAGGAGAAGAGACTCTCCAGGTGTCACAGAGAAAACAGTAGGCGTTATGCAGTGGGTATTTCCTTTCACCTGTCTAGGTAGAGCTCCACAATCATGTACTATACCCTCAAATATGTACACATCTGCTTTACAGTCTGTAGCAAGATTAGAAAAGTTTGGTTCTAACTTCTGGCTGGTGCTAATTTATGTATTCAGGTGACTGGTTAATTTCCAACAGATTCTGGCCCGTGTTTTGTATTGTTGTTGTAGCATGAAATCAGAGATGAGTATGTGTGCAAGATCCCTGTGTTAAAGTCATTCAGTAAGTCACCAGGTAGGGCTGGACAATATGGCCAAAAATGTTATCACGATAAAAGGTTTCATATCTTTCTATATCAATAATTATCACAATAAGTATCAAATTATTTCTTTTGAATTTAAAGGCAATTTTTTGCTCCTACGTGAAAGTCGAAGAAACCTGATGGTTAACTGTGGTTTTAACCCTTCTTTATGGTCAGAACATGACAATCACTTGATTTCAAACAGTGGATCACTTCACAAATCATCACATGTTTTAAATAAAACATTTAAAACAATTATGATAAAATCTCTTTCAACAAATACGCAAGAGTAAAATTAAGTAAAAGCTTTTTTCAGTCCTTTTTTCTCAACAAAATAAACATCTTAATAAAAAATGAAGCCCTAATTTGTGTGTGATTCAATGAATAAAATCAAATATTTATTGAACATTTGTTATTGAAAAAAAAATATATCGCAATAATTATTGTTACTGATTTATTGTCCAGCCCTACCACCAGGCCAGTTTTACATTTTTGGTTTTCACATGGTTGTGGGATGGTGGCAATGCAAATATGAATCCAGATTAAGTAGAAAATGAAGAAGTTTTCCACTCTTTCAAGCATGTCTGGAACAAGATATGGTCCTGTGTCACTGTCAGAACTCTCTCTCTCTCTCTCTCTCTCCTTCATGGCAGTGTAGCGGTGAACTCTTTCATCTCTGTTATTAACGCTGATGTAGAAGAAAAATGTCCATTCTGCAGTGAGAGAGAGACGGTGTTTCACTGCTTCTCAGAGTGCATGCGTCTGACAGATTTGTTTGTGCTGTTGGAAAACATTTTCCATAGATGTGGAGAAGTTTTTACAAGGCAGATTTTTATTTGTGGTTTTAGATACACTCGTCGGCAGAAGAACAAATGTCAGCTATTGAACTTTGCCTTAGGACAAGCAAAGATGGCGGTGTATATGACTCGGAGACGGAAGGTGGAGGAAGGGTTAAGTGTTGATGTGGTTCTTGTTTTTGAGAAAAGTCCAGACTGCTGTTAGACTTCAGTTTTAACAGAGCTGCGGATGACCTGGATACATTTGAGGTGGTTTGGGGTTGTGGGGGGGCGCTCTGCTCTGTGACAGAGGGTCAATTAAGTTTTGAGATGTGCTGATCTAAATTTTTGCTACACATGTAAATGCAAAAGTAACTAGTAATGTAATATAGTATGTTTTTTTTGTACAGTGCATATAGTAAATAAATGTTGGTGTTGCAAAAAATCTCTCTCTCTCTCTCTCTCTTTCTGCTCTCTCTCAGTCTCTTTCTCTACTTTAATCTTTTTTAAATGGAATTAAATGCAAGCAAGCTTCAAAAAATCTCTATCTTCTATCTATCTATCTATCTATCTATCTATCTATCTATCTATCTATCTATTGCATAGCCATAATTAAGTACATTACTGCCAAAGAGCTCTCTCTTTCTGTCTCATGCGCTGACTTGCTCATGCTCAATGATGTTATGATTTCTACAAGACTAAAAGCATGCTGACCTAGAGTATATTTTTTACTCTCCTGCCCATCAAGATGGGACATCTATTTCATGCGGTTCCAGAAGTGCCTTGACCTTGTTGCGAGTTGTCCCAGGCACTGCATTACATGTTGTGGCCAAACAAAAATGCACTGGTACTTGGAGCTGTCCTGTCATTAAAGCTCTTATCTAATTAAGAAAGATGGGAGGCAGCGGTTATAAAGCTGTCATTTGCCTTGCTGCGTTTTAATGCAAGTTCAACAACAATTTTACTACGGGATTGTGCTATGCTGTTTCTCTATGGTAAGCTAATATTATCTGGTTGGCTTGTTGGTTCTGTGTGAGGGAGTGTTACGATCGGGGCAAACAGTATTACAGTTCCCTTCGGGATTAGGCTACCAAGGCAGACCGCAGTATCAGCGGTGTCCAAGCTGGAAAAACAAAGCCAGCCACAGCACAGTAACATCACTTACTGCGGTTTGTCTTGGTATTAGCTTGGATTTTGTAGTTACTGCAATTTTGACACTCTCGTTTCTCTGAAACGGGGCAAAATTTAAGTAGGAGACACAAGACAGAACAGACGTCATAAAGCCCATTTCAAGTCTTAACTCAATTTTGACCAAATGTATAGTTACTGCGCTTTGGCTTTGTAGGGCAGTACACATAGTGACATTTTTATGTTATCACAATATCACAATAAGGGATGCACCGAATGTTCGGCCCCCAAAATTAATCGGCTGAAAATAGTAAAAAAAGCACTTTCGATGTTCGGCCTAATAAGTAAAAAAAAACAAATAAATGTACAGAACAATTACATTGTGGTACCATTTTAAAGCGTCTGAGAAAGACGCAAAAAATGTTTGCAGATACTGTTCTGCTGAATTGTCTCCTAGCACACTCACTCCACCTAAGGCTGGCTTCTTAGAAAAGTTAACAAATGGTCTGACCTGCTTTGAGTGTTTCTGTCACTCATTTCTGAGAAGGGGATTAAGCTAGCTACACCTAAATTTGGAGTCCACACATTTTAAAGCCTTTACGCTAAATCCACTGAAACGGACCAGAGCGAGCTGACAGGCAAGTTAATGACTTTATCCTTTAAGTTTCTCTCTTTACAAAGACAAGTTGTCCAGTATGAGAGTGCTATCTGAAGAGAGGCGTTGAAGTCTTCATGTTACGCCATACGAGAACCACATACAGCATTATTTATCAAATTGGGTCAGATTTGATGAATTTAGCGCGAGGATACATATTTGACAAAGTCATTTTCAAAATAAGGTGTCTATACATTATGGAAATAAGATTAATTGGATTATATTCACAGAAAGTATAAAACATCTTACATGTGTACATTAAAAGTATAAAAACATGTAATTTACTTTACTGGACCCTCTTGGGCCTTGGACCCACCCACCATAGTGTCTTTAAATCCTGTGGGAAACACTGAGGCTATGTCTGAAATCCCCTCTCATTCACTACTCCCTACCCCCTATGTAGGGAGTTGTATGTAGAGCACTATATAGTGAGCTCACTCGCATTACAACACTTTCGGACACTACTCCGATCCTTATTTCGGCGCCGTTAATTACGTCATTGCCGTCGGACAATCAGTTTTTTGCTATCAGTGCAATGCATGACGGTACATATGGCTTGGTTAGTGACCATCGGTTGTACACTACTTTTCAAAATGCATTCTGGGATACATTGAGTGAACTATATAGGGTATAATAACTCTCACTATACATTCGGACAGCACTACAAAATGGCGAGCTCACTATATAGTCCACTATATAGTGAGTAGTGGGTGATTTTGGACACAGCCTGAGTAAAGCTGCTTGCACACTGCTCAGACTGCACCCAACGAACACCAAAGCTGTTTCTCAATACCGAGTTCGCCAAGTTCGGACTTACTGACTGTACTTTAAAGCTTGGACTTGGCAAGTTCGGCTCGGGAGTACAAACTCCCAGGAACAGGAGCGCGCAGTCAGTCATTCAGCAATTGGAACAGTAGCGGACCCAGTGTTTCCCCTAGGATGGAGTTGTAGCAGCGGAGGTGAAGCAAAATTTTTGTCTGAATATAAAACCCCAACACAACATGTCTCAGCAACAGTGTTCTTGTGTCCATGAGCACCTTAGAATAGCTTAAAACTGCAGTGTTTTTCCAATTTAATGTGAGCTTTAGATGAATGTTTTGGTGTTGGAGGGTTTGGAGGTGCTCCCCCAAGAAAATTTGGTTTTCCATTGAAAAATATGTAATTTCACATCACATTGGGCCATTATTTTCACCATATCTCTGAACAAATAGTTGGAAAAGCTAGAGCAGATAATAAATAAACAACACCAAAGATCAGTCTATTGGAGAAACTACAACCTTTAGATCTGGAGAAAGTAATTTGGTTGGTTCTGTTGTGCCACAGTGATATTACAGTGATGGCACAGCATGTTTTGGGTATCACCCCTAAGCCTTAACGGCAGGAAAACCCTGTTAATACGACCTCAGAATCATTGTAGATACGACTGTTCATGTTTGCCTTTTGTGTCTTCATTTAACAGCTTCTGACATTTATTTGTAGACATTAATATAAAAAATAGGCAACATGAGAAACATCCCTTCTGAGGTGCATTTTATTTGCACATTAAAAAGAAACGTCTCCTCATTAGCTTAAAAGGACTAGTTTGCATCACTAATTAGCTTTACTAACCTCAGCTCCTCCCGTCACCACCGTCCTTTCTTTTCCAAAACCACTTTTTCAGACTGAAAACTGAAAAATTATTTAATCAGTCAGTCCAGGACAGAGCTGCAGGCTACACCAGTTTAGTCTAAGTTTGTACCAGATGTTCTCAACAAGTAGGCAGTAATAAAATACAGCTTCCAGTTACTTTCTATAAATTGAGCTAATGTTAACTTTCATCCTGCTCAGCTCAGTCTGAAGGGGAGGGGAGATGTTAGCTAACTTAGCGCTAACCGGCTTCACTTTTCCAGCAGGTGGGAAACAACAGACTTTTCTTGGTCTTGAGAAGCTAACAATAACAATATTTTCCTCCGCCGCTGCTGAATGCATATAGAGGAAACACTGCGGACCCATTAGCGGGCGGGACCTCACATCTCCGAAAACGTCGTAGCAATTTTTTAAATCAGCTCTGTCTTGAGAAATCAACCACAAATTTGGAATTTAAACAACTATATTCCCGCATAAAAAACTCTAATAGTAGTTCTCTAAAACTACTATATGTGACACAAGAACAGCAGTATTATAACTTACAGTTGTGAGTTTGCTCCTTGACATTTCCACTTTTTGGCGGCGAGATGCATTCTGGGATATCTGGCTATCCGAAGTCCACACAAGTCACCACAGATGCAGGCTCGGTAAACTGGGCAGAGCGAGAACAAATCCGGGTAAAACCAACTGTCAGTTCACACTGACCAGACAGACTTTTGGAAGACTACTTGTTACTGGTTGCATTGGCCCTTTAAAGGTATTTCAACAGGTTGATAGGACTGGGTGAGCTATAATCAGCCATAACTCCTATATAACATTCATAACTAAAATCAGCCATAAGTAGTGAGGTGGAATCAGTTTTTTGGGAAGTGCAAAGCTGCATAGGCTATATGGGCTGTTTTGGCAAGTGCAATAGGCTTCTACAAAACTCCTTATTTCAACTGTTTGTAAAAGGATTGGATTGGTTGGAAAAGAGCAAGCAAAAATAATGTCATAAGGATAATTGCAAGAGAGGAAAATTCCTATGTTTTATTTATAGCCTAACCCAGCCGTGAATCATGTTAATTAAAGACTACAGTCTGTTTTCCAAATATAAACAAGTATATTAAACGTAGGCCTACCAAACACAAATTTCATCTGCAACAATAGGCTAATTTTATTGCTTATATTAACGTTTTGTCAGGCCTAATAAATGGCAAACCCTGCAACTGTGATCATTCTGTTACAATAAACATTAACGTATTACAAAGACATACCTTTGTTACCATGGACATAAAGTGATGTTTATTTGCACGTTATGACTAATTGAGATAAAAGCAGCTGTAGATGTATAGATACTGAGCGTTATAGCTTTATTGCGTGCGCTCCTGCGGAAAGCAATGAGTTTTCGGCGGATGATCAATTTTCGGCACGACACCTGTCACTTCCTCCAGTGCATGTTCTGATTTAGATTGTGCACGATGAGAAGAAGCTGTTCACTGACAGGTCCATTCTCAATGCAAGAGAGAGGAGTGAGTAATGGACACCTGGCTAACCTACATTGACATCAAAGAAAGTCGTGTGCGCAGATGTTCCTCATGCGAGTATAGGCTTGGTTGTCAAGGGAACACTCTCCAATGTTGCGGTTGGTTGGAAAACGGCGCACATTAGTCCGACTGTCTACGACTCGACCCAACCCGACTAGACATGTCAAACTCTAAAGACTCCAACTGACTGACGGGGCACTCTGATCCAACAGTCGGTGTTGGTTGGAGTTGGTCGGCATTTGTCGGGGCAGATTGCAAGCAGCTTATAAAGCACATTTTGACTTATGCAATGGTAAAAAAGGAAAAATAAATAAAAAGTATGACTCTGAGCAGTACACCATTTGTAAAACTCAAAAGCCTTGAACTCTAAATTTACATCGACGTTTTGCTCATGATTGTACATTCACGCCTGAACAAGGAGACAAACAGAAAAACAAGGAGAAGCTAATGTTGCCAACTTTGATCATTGTCCCTTTTTCTTTCTCCATCTCTGTTACTGTTTTTCCTCTATGTGTTCTCTAGATGATTATTTCCTTTTAAAAGCTAAAAGAATAATTATTTTCTCACACCCCCTCAGTATGTATGTCTGTGCTGTGGTTAAGTCATTAGTGCAGAGTGGATAGATAGGACATTTGAAGTGTGGTCATTAGCATGTTTCAGCATTGATGTGAAGGCCATTCATCAAACTAAATAGAACCACAGAGGCAATAAGCTTATTTCTTGAACCTTTAACCCCCCCCTGGGGTTCCAAAACCCTTTTCCTTAAATGGCTTGACCTTTATTTCTAAAGTAAATAAAGAATGGCCCTTTGTAGGCTTGCGGCTCAACTCTTCAGAATAGTTCCAAGGGCGTGACAGTGCCCTATTGTCATACATACATATTTTTTTTCAAGACATTTGTTTTAGCAAGACTAGAACTAAATGCTAATGTCAGCGGTTGGGCTCAGGTCAACTGACAACTGGCAGTCTAACCTGAGATAAGTATACGCTTAGGCAGTAAGTGCATTTTGCCGATTCATAAAAATCAGGAGCATGTAAACTCCTTAGAGTAAATGTGCAAAACAAACATCCAAACTTTTTGCTTTTACTACATACATATACAAGTTTGTATGGTATGGTTCTAGAAGTAGGGGATGAGATGTTGGTGATTTTTCACCAGACAAAAAACTCCCATTATACTTATTGTTATCACCAATGAGTTTGATTGACGTCGCCATGATGATTTGCATAATTACTATTTTAGCAGCCTAATATAATGATTTGTTAATTTTGTTTATATTATTAATGTTCTAACATTCATGTTTCATTACTACAGGACTACTACTGCTACTCCAAGATTACCACTTCAATACATAATGTACATCCACAAATACAGTGTATAATTTACATAAATCAAATACAATTATTTTATTTATCTTCCCTTTTTACCTTCCTGTTCAATTATCATGTCTTTTGTGGGAGTGTTGTATAATAAACAGCATTACCTGTACTTCATAATACAGGCATTTTAAAATTATTGATTGTTTTTTCAGTGACATATTCCAAAAAATGTGAGTCCAATGAAAAGAATGAATTGTTGTACAAAATGTGAAAAGTTATGTATGCTATTTCTTTTGTGAATAAATGGATTATCATTACATAACTTTTTTTATGTCTTAAACTTTTGAACAGTTCAAACACATTCATTTTATATTCAAAAATAGTTTTCAGAGTGGCTGTAAAGTGAGAGGGGTTGTTGTATTTATATGGATATTGTGTTTTGTGTCTAACTCCCTCTGGTGCTGCTAAGCACTTGGCTGCAGAATGCCCATTTCATTGTTTCCTCTCTTTGCTTTTGCATCATACTTTATCCCTTTGACTGCATTTGGTTTTAAAAGTCAGTTGCAGGCTGTTCTGACTCTGTAGCTGAACCTTGTTATTGTGCTTGGTATGCTCAAGTTTACTTGACAGTTTGGCTTCCAAGTATTGACATTACTTTTACTGGAATAAGCCACCAAGTTATATTGTCCTTGACATCCCTATGACATCCATGTTTGTTTGCTGTTTGGTCTTCACAGTATGTTGAGGCTTCATGCTAGTGCACAGATGCACCACACAGATAGTGTACCAAGCACTTCATGAACACTCACCTCTTGCCTTTAGGTTTGAGTGCAAAACAATCCTAATAGGCAAACCTTAGATGAGTGTATCTGGGCTTTTGTCAAGCCAGTGCATTCTCAAAAATAACAAGGGTGGACATAACTCCTGTCAACATCTTCTGGTGTCCACATCTGTCAGACTAAATGAATGTGGCTTTGAACCTGGAACACTTCTCAATTTATACATTTAGAAATATGGAGGAGGATATTCCTCCTCTCTTTGCCCCCAGGAGACTCGTTCACCTCAGTGTTCCCACTCCTCGAGCAGTCTTCGTAAATAGGACATCAGTTCTATTTATTTTCACCCAATTTAGTGGCCACTGTAGGCTTCCTTTGGAAACTGTCTCAAGTCCAATCTTTGCTGCCTGTCACCATGGCGACGGTGAGTCTTCAGCCCTGGTCTAATCAGAAGCAGTTGAAAGTGGAGGGATTCTTGAGGGCTCATAATGTAACTCTCTTAATTGTATGCTTCATAGTAATGACGCACAGATGAATTATTTCTAAGGAAAAAAAAACATACTTGATTGAGGCTCATAACCATATTGCACTAATAGAGAGGAGCCACAGGGGTGAAAAATTAAACTAAACACACACCTTAATTGCGTTCACATAAACAATTTTTGGGTATGCTGCAGTAAATGCCTGCTTGGTGGAATGCTATTCCCAGCACATTAAATACTCGCTATAATGGCTTAGGTTCTTTCATTTCCTCAGACACAACAAGCTCTGCTAGATTATCTGTAGTATCACAGGATCTCATTCTTTCCAGGTCAGCCAGGTGAAAGTGACTAAGCTTGTGAGCAGTTCAGTGAACCTCAGGCCAATGTACAAGGGTGAGTGGAAGACATTATTGCTGATGTAGTTTTACCTCTGGTTTGTGAATGGTAAGCCTCTTTACAGTAAGTCTGTGCAATTACAGTGAAAGGAGCTAGCTGTCACTAACTCCTCATGTACCCACCCTGACAGGTCTGCCAGCTTGAGCTCCATAGATAACAGTTAGAGCTTAATTAAAGCACTCTTGCTTCACATTGTTGTGTTGTTTCTATAAAGCCTTCTTCTCTGGTTTGTGAATCTTTGACCTGTAGCTTCACTGAGCTTTTGATTGTCTTAATAATCCATGAGCAGATATTCTTAATTGAAATTATATGATTAGCCCTAGCTGCAGGAGGCAGGTTTTCTCCTTCCGTGGGCCCCTCTACTGGGAACACAGAAATGGGATAGCTTTACCTCCATCTGCAAAACCCTGATTTGAACCAGCACATGGATGCAGCATCACATAGCATGGATTTTTGGCTGCTGAATTTGCTTCTCTCCATTACACTCCTGCTTCCACATGGCTAAGATTTTCTGGAAGTCTGTGTGTTTGTGTGACTGCAATTCAGTGCCTTCACACTATTTAGAACTTTAACATTACTTTGATGTTGAATTATGCTACTTATACTGTTCAAAGAATGTCAATATTTAATCCCATTGGGGTTTGTGTTTGGGTGGAACACAAACACTTATAGCACCTGTTCAGTCTGAGCCAAATATTTTTTTTCACCGCTAGTGAGACACAGAGACAGAAAAGTGAATCCTGTACATGGAATGATTAGTTGGATATGACATCCCATATGCTGAGCTCCTAGTCACATACACAGACTTGTGGGCCGTTGAGATTTGCCTTATGTAAGCCATAAAAGCAACAAAAGAGGGAAGGCTAAAAAGCCTTTTTTATTTGTAAAAAGATGAAACGGGATTTAAGGCACATCATTTTGTCAGTGAGTAACATATGTAATATGCTTTCTGTATTAACTCATGAATCAAGCTAAGTTTGAAACCATCATCAAATGGAAGAATTATGGCAACATTTGTGACCACATGGCCAGATAATGCCTGAAATAATCAACTCCTACAGAATGCATAATGGATAATCATTTGTGCTATTCCATAGCACTGGGATAATTATTGTTTGGCAAGGGTTTGAATGTAACTGATATTCATTTTAAAGTCCCACAGTCCAGCTTTGATGTCAAAAACAGGCTAGGTCGGATCACCAAATGTATTCCTTAGAGTTTGCTAATTGTAAAGGCTTTAACAATCCATATAGTCAATTCCCATTGGGAAACACTTCAAAACCGGGAGTTACACAAATAATAGCAACACTTCACAGTATCAGTACAGTAGCCCAGCATTAAAAGTGGTATATTGCTATACTGTTAAATTAACCTTTTGTTTCTTTGTGTCCTGACTCATTTGCATCTGAATTTATGATGTGTGACTTTCCCAAAGCAGGAGTTTTAATATGCAGATTACTGATTGTGCTATCATCGCTGAGTCTCAGTGAGAAAGGATTTAGCAGATGAGCTCAGTCTCACCAGCACACAGAGCTGCCGTTGGGTTTAATTGTGGTAAACAGACCAAGGCTAACAGTCTTCCATCATCGGAAAACCATCAGGATTAGAAGTCAGAGATAGGGGCAATACTGTCAGTGTTTCCTGCTGTTGTACTATATTCGGTAAGACCTGGAAAACCAGCAGGATGTCGGAAGGAAAATTAAACATTTAATTTTGACTGTGGAGTCTTAGAGGGAGTGAAAATTCACCTTACATGTTTTGTTGTGTCTTGTTGTTTCATTGTTCCCTTTTAACATGAGAATTTAGCAGTGGCCAGTATTGCTCATCACTGTGTTAAATGATACGCCGCTATCCCCCAGAGTGCTTCTCCATGCAATGGTACTCACTAGGCAGTTTTATAAGCAGGTGTAAAGTGTAACACCTTTTAATAAGCAGTGGTTGGTTAAGAAACTACTAAAAATGAAGCCCAAGGGAAATTTCAAATACATGGCTCTTGCACTCACCTTTTTCAAATTCAAATTTAGTAAATGTGAAACACTGAGATGTCTTAATTTACTTTCTTAGATGTTCAGACTCTATTACTTGATAAACCACATCTTCAAGCCTCTTTGCTTTTACCATCTTTTTGCGGTGGGCTGTGGAGATCCTCTTAGCTCCTGTCAAATTGAACTAGTCGCCACGGATGTTCAAACAGGTTCACCTCCAGACCTCAGCTGGTGCCCTAGTCATTGTCTTTGCTGTGTGTTCAAAGGTCATTGTCATGGCATGCTGAAAGGTGAACCCCCCCCCACATGTGAGGCCATCTGTAGGTTTTCTTCAAAAACCTCTCTGTATTTTGCTTAGTTTATGGCCTTTTATTGGTTATGCTGCAACCATCAACGTCATCTTTGTTGGAACAGTGTTAACCAAATCGTGAGCTGTTGCCATGTGCTGCAGCTTGGTATGCCACATGACATTCAAGCCAATGTTCCACTTTTTTCATCACTAAACAACAGAATATTTTTTTTATTTGCTGTTAGGTTTATTGTCATAAAGTAAACTCCAGGCAGGTTGCCATATGCCTTTAGGAGTGGAATCTATATACAGAAGATATTCTACCAAGAAGGCCTAATTAATAGAGTGTTACAGAGATTGTTGTCTTTCTGACAGGTTCTCCTTCTCTGTAGAGGAACTCTGAAGCTCAATTAGGGAGGCCATTTGGTCCTAATGAAGCTTTAACAAACAGTCCCAGTTGAGCCAAACCCTTCCCCTGATTGTGCCATATACACTCAGCGCCCACTTTATTAAGTACACTTGTATAGTTAATTGCAATTCAAAACAACTGTACTGCCATATTTTACGATGCCTATAATGTTCAGCTTTTGTTGACACTGTCTTAGAGGTGCATTAATATTTTGTCCGTCTCATCTATGTAAAAGGGAAGATTAATGTAGCACAACACACAACACTGCCTTATACTCTGACCTCAATAATAAACTAATTGAATTAACACATTTCTGACAATTTCAAGAAAAACTGAACAATTTTTAAAATATATCTCTTATAGCATGGCTGTTGTATTGTATTGCATTAAATTGTAATAAACAAATAATATTTTCAAGAATAATAATAATAATAATAATAATAATACATTTTATTTATGTAGGCCCTAGCAACTTTCAGAACAATGTCACAAAGTGCTTTATAAAAATATATCCCAAGCAGATAAAATGAAAATAAGGCCAAAGAACATAGGCACAGAGGAAGTAAAGACACTAAAATATTGTAAAGGTGTACCTAAAAAGAGGCCAGTGAGTGTAAATTGTATGTAGATAGGTATTTCAAAATAAAATGTTATTTACCGATAATTTTTTGGCATTCTGCTCCCTGTATATACACTGCTCAAAAAAATAAAGGAAACACTAAAATAACACATCCTAGATCTGAATGAATGAAATAATCTCATTAAATACTCCTTTCTTTACATAGTTGAATGTGCTGACAATAAAATCACACAAAAATTATCAATGGAAATCAAATTTATCAACCCATGGAGGTCTGGATTTGGAGTCATACTCAAAATCAAAGTGGAAAACCACACTACAGGCCGATCCGACTTTGATGTAATGTCCTTAAAACAAGTCAAAATGAGGCTCTGTAGTGTGTGTGGCCTCCACGTGCCTGTATGACCTCCCTACAACGCCTCGGCATGCTCCTGATGAGGTGGCAGTCTGGACAGTCTGTGGTGCAACGTGGTGTTGGTGGATGGAGCGAGACATGATGTCCCAGATGTGCTCAGTTGGATTCAGGTCTGGGGAACGGGCGGGCCAGTCCATAGCATCAATGCCTTCCTCTTGCAGGAACTGCTGATACACTCCAGCCACATGAGGTCTAGCATTGTCTTGCATTAGGAGGAACCCAGGGCCAACCGCACCAGCATATGGTCTCACAAGGGGTCTGAGGATCTCATTTCAGTACCTAATGGCAGTCAGGCTACCTCTGGCAAGCACATGGAGGACTGTGCGGCCTGAGCTGCATTACCTGAGCCACTTGTGTGGGTTGTAGACTCCGTCTCATGCTACCACTAGAGTGAAAGCACTGCCAGCATTCAAAAGTGACCAAAACATCAGCCAGGAAGCATAGGAACTGAGAAGTGGTCTGTGGTCACCACCTGCAGAACTACTCCTTTATTGGGGGTGTCTTGCTAATTGCCTATAAT
>NC_060166.1:30096397-30097258 GCF_021292245.1 Micropterus dolomieu
CTCCCCTTTCCGGTAGTCTTGTGCTTTCTCGTCCCTCTCCTCTCTCCTCCTATCACTTCCTGCAGGTTTTCTGGCTCTGGAGCTGTGGGGTCTGGATCTGTGGTTGCGGGTCACCTGCTGCCCCCGTGTTCCTGCTCGGCACCCTCTTCTGCAACAACTATTGTTACTAGTCCTATTGTTATTATTGTTATTATAATCATTAACATTACGATTGTTATCATTAACACTACTATAAATATCTGTACCATTTTTCATTTAGTCTATAGCAACATCACCTTTACTGTCTGTATCTCTGTGTGTATATTGTGTAGGCTGCCTCCCTCCCCTCTCTCTCCTTCCATCCCTCTCTTTTTCTCTCTGTTCCTCTCTTGCCCTCTCTCTCTCTCTCTTGCCCTCTCCCTCTCTCCCTCTCTGTCTCTCTCTCTCCTTTACCCCCAACCGGTCGAGGCAGATGGCCGCCCACCCTGAGCCATGGTTCTGCTCGAGGTTTCTGCCTCTTAAAAGGAAGTTTTTCCTTGCCTCTGTCGCCTAGTGCTTGCTTTTGGTGGGAATTGTTGGGCTTCTGTAAATAGCATCACAGAGTACGGTCTAGACCTGCTCTTTTATGAAAAGTGCTGTGAGATAACTGTTGTTGTGATTTGGCGCTATATAAATAAAATTGAATTGAATTGATGTGCCATCCTGGATGAGCTGCACTACCTGAGCCACTTGTGTGGGTTGTAGACTCCGTCTCATGCTACCACTAGAGTGAAAGCACCGCCAACATTCAAAAGTGACCAAAACATCAGCCAGGAAGCATAGGAACTGAAAAGTGGTCTGTGGTCACCACCTGCAGAACCACTCCTTTATTGGGGGTGTCTT
>NC_060166.1:30097278-30111378 GCF_021292245.1 Micropterus dolomieu
GTGACCAAAACATCAGCCAGGAAGCATAGGAACTGAAAAGTGGTCTGTGGTCACCACCTGCAGAACCACTCCTTTATTGGGGGTGTCTTGCTAATTGCCTATAATTTCCACCTGTTGTCTATTCCATTTGCACAACAGCATGTGAAATTGATTGTTGCTTCCTAAGTGGACAGTTTGATTTTGCAGGAGTGTGATTGACTTGGAGTTACACTGTGTTGTTTAAGTGTTCCCTTTATTTTTTTGAGCAGTGTAATTAGGGCTGCACAATTTTGAGAAAAAGTCATATTGCTATTACTGTGAACAATATTGCGATTTGATATAATGCAACAAATGGTATGGATGCTATGCTATGAATCTAATTGATGATTATCAAGGTAAATGCTCAAAATAATGACATTCTGAAATATGCATTTCTCAACTTAAATAAATTTAAACAAACATAAAAATACAAAAATACTGATTTTGCCACATTGTAAACAGCTTTACAAAACACTCATCACAGTCAATAATCATATTGTTCAACATTTAAAATTTGTCAGACTGCTTCAGCTCACCTATGACGCATCTCTGTCTGTCACCAAGCGACTGGCCCACCCGCATTTCTCTCCGGTGTCTAGTCTGACTATCTTTGAAACGATTAGCGGCGGGACAGGGAGGGGGTATAAGGTAGGTTGTTGTCTTTAACATACTTGCACACTGCTCATAAATACTTTTATTGTTAGCACACTTTTTAAAAATTAATTTGCACCTTTTTGCAGTTATGTAATTGCACAGGATGACATCGTGAATAGATTAATCGTGCAGCCCTTAAAATAATCATAAAATGAAACAGAAATAAGCTATAAACTATGTTTCATGAAGCAGTGCTGAGGATTAATTCTAGTCAAGCAAGGATTATACTTTCTGCGTTAACAAGTACACGAGGGACCGTTAGGGTCTGCTTGATGAAAAAATCGTCATCAGAGGCGCTACGCGTAGGCTATGTGCGGACATCTACGTGCCTCCTGTTTTTTGTGCAGACTACGCTACCAGGGCACCCACTGCTGTGCATGTGTGGAAGGAGTCCGCCAAGCTGACTCTAGAAAGTAACATAAACAGAAGTGGTCCAAATCTGTGGTATATGCAGTGGTCTGTGTACGTGTTCCCTCCAGAATATATTAGAAATTTATATATATTATTCAGAGTTCAAAAGTGTCATGGCCTGGGGGAAACAATATGTCTCACTGAAAAATAATGTCACATTGACCAACAATGAAACTAATCCAATAAATCTTATCCGCTTCCTTCTCCATCGACACCGGGCGAACACTTAAAGGCTGTCGTCCTAACAGCAAGATCTGGTTGACTGTAACAGAAGTTCCTGTGTATTGTCTCACAATGGGTTTTACAAGCAGCTGGAAAACAACATTTAGTGTAATATCAGAGCAGAGTACATGCTGTTAACAATGTACGAAAGTTTTCTTTTACTCTTTTCTAGTGGCCTTCTATCTGAAGACAGAACTCATTAAACAGTTAGTGAACTCAAATCACAGCAGTACTCACACAGGACAGGTCAGATAATACATACAACAGAATCCAGCAGTTTGGTCACGTTCAAGTTGCACTTAATAACTTTTATAAACTTTTAACGATGGAGCGCAGCTTAGCAGCAACTTACTTCTGGCGATGTAAATGACCTGAGCATGCACGGACTTACCTACGCTGACCACGTCCACCCACCCACACACAACGTAAATCGAATTCAAACCCAGATAATTTTTATTTGGAAAAAGCAAAAGGAGCATTTACACATTCAAAAGCTTGCTGGTATAACCGCGCTCAACTACACTTCACTGTAGCTGGCTGGTTCAATCAACCCCTCGACTCTGCGTTGTGTATTTGAAATGATGAGTACGAGGCGTTTATCTCTCAATGCAGCCGTTTATTATCTGGACAGGAACAGAATATGTACTGGTCAGTCATACAGTTGGCTGGCTTTAGGCAGCTCACACACAGCACACTACAAAAGAACAGCAAGTTATTTTAGCACCGATGCTAGCTAGTTAGAAGATGCATTTTGTCCTTACTTAAACACTATAGCACTTTAAGAGTACAACAACCCACTCATAACTCGTCTTATCAACCTCTCCATAAGTTACAGTGCACGTGTTCATGTAGTTAATATTAACAGGCATTATACACGATATTTGTACATAGTGCTGCGTTTAGCAACTCACCTCGGGCACGTCTCTCATGAACTAACAACGTTACCAGTGCGTTAGTAGTATTTACCCACTTCGTCTGAGAGAGGGCGCCCTCGAGCCAATAAATCCCCACAGATGCATGGATAATAAATGAATGACTTATAGCAAGTGGAATAATATACTACATAACCTCTGTTACACTGGATTGAGGAAGGATAAAAATAAATCTTCCTTTTTTTAGTCTGGAAGTCTCTTCTTCTTCTGGAATATTATTAGCGATTGGCAAACAACTTTAATAAAGACTTTATTAAGTAATAAAATATAAACTTGAATTAATTAACTTTGATTTGAAATAGTATAAGTGAATTAAAAATAAACAGCATTTTAAATGACCTTCAACAGCATGCAGCAAAATAAGAGTGAGTTCCAAAATTAAACTTTTTAATATCTTTGCTAAAGCTTTGTGTCACAAACTTGTGAAACCTACTCTCAAACTTGTGAGTCTTAAAACTTCAAACCTTTTAGAGTGTGTGTCTCTTCTTCTCTGTCCTCTGTCTTTCTGCTGTAGCTAAGCATAATGTGTAGCAGGCTGAATAGAGGAATGCCCCTCCCTCGCTCCCTCCCTCTGTTTTCTTAAGTAGGCACATCAACTTGTGTGTTTTAACTGTCATTAGCATCTTCAGGTAATCTTGTAGACCTCCGGTTGTTAAAAACGCAATCTGGTTTTATCAGACAGAGTTGGTTTTCGAAACAGGAAACTATTTTTATCAGCCGGAGAGCAGACTTAGAGAGTGAAGCCCTGAAACCCAGCTTCAGTGTAGCCACCAGGCTTCCTGAGACACCCGTCGTGACTAAAGCCGGCTCCTATCCCTCTAGGCTATTAAAAGATCAACTCTTCTTGACTAAATCAGACTTACTGAGACATCCTCCTGTCCCTCTAGGCTAATAGCAGGAGAAAAGATCATCTCTTCTTGGCTAAATCAGGTAGAGTTAGCCATGAGCCAATGATAAGAGACTAGGAGGGGTTACCATAGGCCAATGATGGGAGTCCGTGAAAATAAAAGGAGTCCATTTAGACATTCAGAAACATAAAAAACTATTCCAAAACAACAGCAGCCGATTCGAAGATGATCAGCCAGACACCTGTAAAGAGTTATCAAAACTTGTATTTGAGCCAGATCCAGACACCACCCCCCGATACACTTCATATTCAAGACGTGTCTGGGGGTATGTGTTCAATTATGATGTAAACGAACTTTGTTTTTACCAGTTGGAGAAAGGTGAAACATTCGGACCCCTCACAGCAAAAGCAACGCTCACATCAACGGACTGGGCTGTGATGAGTCTGTTGATTTTAAACAATCTCAAAGCCGAACGTCCAAGGAACCTGCTACAAAAGACAAGCAGACTCAAACAACTGTGAGAATCAAACAGGAAGTTCCACCCGTGTTTGTTCCTAAAAAAATTGTATCCTGTAGTGTTTGGGAGACAGAAAGCTCAGCTTCTGGCAGATGGTTCTACCGTGCAAGCCATCAGAAGAGTGAAGGAGATGAACCCTTGGTTGAATTTGTCTTGCAGTATTTCAATACTGAATGTGGTGTGTTTCAGACTTCATTAAGGCCACCTGTCAAGACTTGGATCGAAATGATGGTTGAAAAAGCAGAAAAGCTTAAAGATCTCTTCAAAAAAAGTCAGACATCATGGGAGATTCTGAAAAAGACTCTAACATTTACAGAAGACTCCTCCTCCAACACCGCCCACTAATCCCGCCCCTCTAAGAAAACACAATTTAAAGGAGGACACTGTGGCAATTTCTGAAATAATCCCATGGCTTCGAAGCAGCAGACTCTGTGAAAAAGCAACTCTCTTCCTCTTCTATCACAACCAAGGTCAGAGGACACAGCTACCCCTTCTACAACACATCCGGTGATGACCCACTTTAGCATGAGCAACAAACCTAGTTGGTGGTGCACGAACCGAGAGGATGAGCGCCTCGGTACTGCTCCTGCACGAGCAGCAACACGGCAGGCCCAGGGCACCACTTCCAGTCCCCCTGCTTCACCACCACCACCACGACCAGGGCTGCCAGGGACCCCTTTCATGCTAGAGATGAGCTCTGGCTGGATCCCCCCTTTTACACCACCTCCATGACCCAACTGGCCCTCTTCTTCTTCTTCGGCATCCTCAGCTCCAAGCGCCTCACCACCAAGCTCTCCCCAAAGAACGGAGGAACCTGACGAGGTTGTCTCTGCTGTGTTTGTGAACACGGTGAAAACTGTGGTGCTTTGACTGCTGAAGAAAGTTCTATACAGATATAGAACTGAAATTTGTAAAGGCTGTCAGATTGATCATCCGAGCCAGATGCAGCATGAGTGTCTGTTTGACGTGCCTGACTACTTCCTCCGGCGGCATTATGATGAGCTGCTAAAACAGCTCTAGACAGATCGTTTCATTGGTACCATTCAATGGGCGCTTCGCTTGCGAAACATCCACGTGTCTGCATACAGGGTCCAATGGCTCTTTCGAGGCCTTTCTTCACAACCTCAAAATGACACGACGCATCGGAGAGAAAATTGACAAAATGTACGACGTGTTGATTGGAGAAGATGAAGCCAAGATCAAGGAGATGAATGAAGTTGTGGACTTTCGGAAGGGAATAATTCATTCATAATGAGTAATTATTGTAGAAAATATGTTACATATTTTGAGGAATGTTTAGTCATCGGTCAGATAATTAATGTTTTGGATCAGGTAATTAAAAACAGAGTCACTAATGTGTCAGCCCACACTTTTAGCAGAGATGTTAAAGTCACTAGACTAGAAAAGATTTTGAATATTATTCGAGAAGCTGGAAACTGGAATCAGATTGTGCACAACACAATGCTTATGACAAATGAATGTACATTGTCTGATACCTTTTGTAAAATCATAAAAGAGATGAGTAAAGATTCAGGTGTGAACGTATACCATCTGGGTTAGGGTTAGGGTTAGCTTATTTGTTGATGTTATAATCCATCATATCCGGCTAGTTTAGGTGGAGTAGACAGACTCCATAGAGCGTTACGGGATGAAATGGGTAGAAAAGTAAATGTAGAACGTGTCAAAAAATTTTTATCAGAGCAGGATTCGTATACTCTGCATAAACCTGCCAGGATACATTTTGAAAGAGTTTTTGTACCACGACCCCTAAATCAGTTTCAGGCGGATCCTTATGATATGCAGGCTTTGGTGGAACACAACGATGGCTTTAATTATTTATTGACAGTGATCGATGTATTTTCCAAACGGGCATATGCTAGGCCCTTGAAGAAAAAAACAGGGGTCGAGGTCTAAGGCTTTTGAGTCTATTTTAAAAGACAGCCGGAGCCCTTAAAAGTTACAAACGGATGCAGGTAAAGAATTCTTTAACAAGACTTTTGAGACGCTGATGACAAAACAAGGTATTAATCATTTTGCAATGGCCAGTGACCTAAAAGCGTCAGTGGTTGAAAGATTTAACTGTACGCTAAAAACGCGAATGTGGAGGTTTTTTACAGCTACAAACACCCGTAGATACTTGGACATCTTACTGGAAGCCAATGCAGAGAAGCTAAGACAGGAGAAATATGATCTCTTTTCCTGGTTCCTGTCAGAACACGTGCTGCAGCATTCTGGATCAGCTGAAGAGTCTTAATGGACTTTTTCGAGCAGCCTGATAATAAGGACTTAATCCAGCCTAGAAGTAACAAATGCATGGACTAGTTTTTCTGCATCATTTTTAGACAGGATGTTCCTGATTTTCGCAATATTACGTAGGTGAAAAAAGGCATTCCTTGAAATTTGCTTAATGTGAGACTTAAACGACATGTCCTGATCAAAGATATCTCCAAGATTCCTCACAGTGGTGCTGGAGGCCAGGGCGATGCCATCAAGGGAAACTATATCTTTAGATAATGCATCATGGAGGTGCTTAGGCCCCAGGACAATAACTTCAGTTTTATCTGAGTTTAACATTAGAAAATTACAGGTCATCCAGGTTTTAACATCCTGAAGGCACATTTGAAGTTTAGCTAACTGATGAGTTTCTAAGAAAAAAAACCCTTATATCTTGTACAATGTTGTGCTGAAGTGTTTCAATGACACCCCCATCATCAGAGTTTAGCACATAATTCTCCACCAACTGTTTGACACTGTTAAAGTTAACTCATTTACAACAATCATGTGTTTGAGTGATACCCTTTACATGAAGCACTACTTTGTTGTTTTCAAATCTCCCATGTATTTACCCAGGTCAAGCCGTCTCTCCCCCTCTTTTGTGACATAGATAATATTGTCTGTATCATAATACAAGACCCTCTCCTGCAACTGCTCCAAATAACTGTACAACTTTAGTCGCAGCGGCAGTTCTATAAGGCAAGACTGGAATAATCAGAGCCAGAATCTGTCCACTGCAGGGGCTATTTTTTCCTAAGTAGCTTTGGGGTTCTTTGAAATCTTTGTAGATTATTTTAGGGTGCTCTAGAGAATAGGGAAAGCTGAAGTTGACATAGGGATACAGTGATGTCACATCAAAGTAGTCTACCATTTCATTAGCAGCTGCAGTGTGTCTCAACTTTACTGCACAGGTTCGACCACCATACAAAGCTTCGCGGGGTGAGAGAGGTTGAGGAGCTTTACACTGATGTGTTTTTCATCTCTGTGCATGTGTGCTCTCTCATGACAATCACTTTAGCATTATGAATGGCCTGTAACTCACGTAATTTCTCCTCCCAACTCGCATTTAACTCCTCAAAGGGGCAGCCAGTCAGAGGGTTGGTATCATGAGGCTTGAAACAAGTGGGACAGCCATGAAAAAAACATCCCAGAAACTCCCATACGTATTTCACACCTTGGATCTCTGCAAAGCCATGTACAATGTATTTACCCAGTTGTTTTTCCCCCTTATTTAAAGCATGTTGAATGAAGATGTTTTTGGTGCTCGCCACCCATTGCAACCACTGGATGCCTGCGTTTGAATACGTTTTGAACTGGCGTGTGTATTTATCGGGGTCGGGGATGGCTAAATTTGATTTAGGAGGAAGGAAGTTGGTCACAAACACTTTCATGCATGCAGATACTATTGTCGCACGGCTAAACGGGTCAACCGCTGTTTCATCGATATACTGTTTTCTGAACTGCTTACACTCCTCTGCGAGAATCTCAACATCATTTTCACAATAGAGGAGAGCCACTCTCATGAAATCAAATGTACCACAGCGCGTTGTCTCGTACCAGGAGTTAAAGTCTTTCAGTTGTACCATTGTCATGCGTTCTACCGGACATTTTTGGCTCTGGGTAGGGACCTATGTAGGTCAAATGGGCAGCAGAGCCAAAACGATACGGGAAAAAACCTTTAATTCTGTCATCGAAACCGAGCACTTTTTGGCATATCGGCTAAACGCATGGAAAGAAAGGACAGTGAGTCAATGTATTTTTGATTAAAATCAGGATCTGTCATACAGATGACTTTTGAACCTTGCAAAATCAAAGAGGGTTTTAATGCTTGTTCAAGCATGGCGTTGAGAAGCAGGTAGGAGTCAAAACCTCCCGCATTGTGAGCAATAAACACAGCATTTTTGTACAGAGGGCATCTGAAATGCATGAGAAACTCGTTGGCACAATTTGTGGCCTGAGAGCTCCATGTTTTGCCATCTAACGTTTTTGTACTGCGGTGTCCGAACAATAATGCTGCGATGATGTGTTGAGAAGAAATCCGCTTGACACTGTTCTTGATCATAAAAGTTAATTACATCAAGGAGTTCAGCATCAATTACAAGCTCTGCAGCAGCTTGGAGAGTGACCCAGCCCGATGGCCACTCTGTCTCTCTGTATATCAAACACAGTTTATATAGGACATGTTTAGGTATCTGCTAAATACTATATAAAGGTCTGAGTCTGCAAGCTAAGGCTCCAATCCATATAAGAGCAAAGTTCTATAGGATAAGTGTAGACATCTTGTTGGACACCAGATAAGGGTCTGAGCCTCCACGTAACCACTGACCTTTGCTCTCCCCTTAAAGGTCACTAATCCTCTATCCAGCTGCTAGAGTGTTATTTTAAACTGTAATGGTCAAATGCACATATGTTATACACCACAGTACACACCAAAAAGGGTATGTGAACACCATTTTCATTGATGTATGTTTCAAAATCATAAAACACCAATTTTGTCTGTGTGTTTTGTTTCAGGGGGTAGTGTCTGGATGTAGCACTGGTGCATCTCACTCTTATCTGTGAAGTCAGAGGGCAATTTCTCACCACAGATTTTACACTTCACAGCAGGACATGTGTGTGGTTTACCTTTACTACTCACCGCTGAGTAGTAAAGCTTTGCACATTCGTTACATTTTTTGTACAATGAGCACGTGCTGGGAAATTTTTGGGCTCTGGGCCTCTCTGTAGGCTCTTTGTGCTTTGTCAGACAGAATTCTGAACAACACGTCCTGTTACACTCTGTACATACAACAGGTTGAAACCCCTTCTGAATACAGGTAGGGTCAAAGCAAACAGAACAATGAGCAGGGCATCTGTGACTCAGCACACAGTTGTACCCTGTGTAACAGTACTCACACAGATATGGAGAACCCAGAAAGGCCTTTAGATTTTTTATACCATAGTAGTGGTTCTGAAAGAGAAACAAAAATAGGGTTTTGCTCTCTCTTGGGCTTTTGGTCATGAATTTACAGAGGGCCCTATTGTCGTCTCCTCTATAAAACACTACAATTTTGCAGTCCAAAGCCCGTTCATATTGTGGGATGTCGCTTGAGGCTACAGGGGTCTGATCATCCATTCCCACTCCATTTTTAATCTCTCTACCACGTTCAAGAGCCTGTCTATCGTTGAGGTTGGGTTACAATAGATGAGACAGACAGACGGCGAAACACAACTGATTCCCCTCATTTTCTGCAATGTACAGAAAGCGTTGTTTTTTTTTCAAGATTTCGCTGTTTAACATTTTATTTTATTTTCAAGCTTGGAGAGAGTATTTTGTAATAGGCTCAAGGGGTCTGGAGACACAGATGATTTTAAGACAGGGATATGCTCGGGCTCAGGTAAAGAGGCGATGTTGTTTTGGTTCCAGGCTCCATTCATTTGGTTTATTTCATCTAATAATACCATTGGTATTTCATTTTCTAAGCGTTCCAGTTCAATGAGAGCTTGATTTATAGCGTGTAATGGATCTAAGACCTGACTGGAGGAGGTCTCGTTTTCAATAACAATGTTTTCAGTTACACCATTTTGAAAGTTTGACTCATTCTGAAACTTTTGATCTGACCCATCTGATAAACTCAACCGAAGCCCTAATGGTTTGTTTTCATCCATTACCCATAAAAAATCAAAACACACTTAAACCTTAAAAAATATCAACGACACAATTTCAAATGAATAAGATGTTTAACCAACTATTGCAAAGTGAAGAATGAACAATAAAAACAATTACCAAATGAAACACATTTAAAAAATGAATCGAAACAATTTCAGATAAAACATCTTACTAATTATGATCACTGTACACAGCCTGCATGTCACCCATTAGTCGGAAAGCATTACTCATCAAAACGAGTTGATCATGGGCAGCAATTTTGGCAGCCTCTCCTGGATGCTCTGGGTCTGTTTGCTGGAGGTAGACAAAAACAAAAGAAACTTTAACCTCTTGTGTATTTTAATATTGAAAGTCAGGCTTCACCCCTGAAAAGCACCACTTTATAGCAAACTACTTTTAAAAATGATTTGCATGGTATCATTAACGTTTTTTAAACTCTTACATTATCTAGTAACTAAATAGTATGAATCAGTACCAAACACCGAAGAAGTGCACAACAAACATCACAGTAATACTTTATGAAAAAGAAGCAAAATAGCTTATAAAGTCATTTTAAATTTACTCTTATAAGACTACTTGCTACATAGACCCGGTATTTGACATGGTATTGTAATTGAGAAATTAGTGTGGATCACTTTTAGCTCATTAATTGTATAATAATCAACAACATTACTACACAGAAAACTATACTAACTCTATTTCCATTTATTATAAGTGCATATTTGCTTGGATAATGAGTTTTAGGGCTACATCTGTTGGCTGGTTAGTAATATTACAGGAGCAAAATAAAACGTACTGTCTCAGAGAGTTATAATAATCAAATAGACTTACAGCGTGTGGATGGCCTGCTACTGCTGCTTGAAATGAGTCTCCTACGGCGTTCCCTTTGCCGGGGTATGGGCTGATTCCTCGGCGTACACGGTTCTGCTGGGTCCGGATGACTGATGATATCCCCCACTGTCAGTGCCCGTGCTTCTACCGGTGATCCGTTACGTGATCTCCCATCTGAGGCCTGAATGGAGGGCTCTACAACGTTGACGGGTGATTCTGGCGAAACATCCAGCTGATTTCCGTGATCCGGGGTCCCCAGTGTTATGTACGCTTATGGTACTGAAGGCGAGAGCTGAACTGATTCTGGAACCGGAGCTCTCTCCTCACAAAACGTAGGGGAGAGCCCCTGCCTAAAGTTCTGTTCACAGATGCTCACACCATCTGCGGGTGACATGAAGTAAAGAGTTATGATAACACATCTGTATAAAAGTTTGTAAATAAATAAAACCTACACACTGTTTAGGTTAAGTCAAGTTAAGGTAACGTTACTTACCTACTTCTCCTGTGAGGTCTACCACCTCCTCTGACTGGATAACATTCTCACTTGTTACGCCAAATACTTCCTCTGAGAAGAAATCTGTAAAAACCAAATACAAAATCAGGATAGGACAATTTAAAATATAGAATATTTCTATTTCACGGAACATAGTATAAGGCTTCTCAGTATATGCCCTCTTACCTTCATGATGACGATGATGATGATCTCCGGTTGTTTGAAGCTCTATGCCATTTAATTCAAAAACAGTAAATTGAAGTGTTGATTTTTCCTGAAAGCCTGAATGCGTACCGTGTTGTCTTTGAGGGGCCATCGCTCTGGTATCAGGTCAGTAGTGTGAATAGTGACTGCTGGATTTCTATATATAAGTAAAAAATAAATAAAAATACGAACCCCCTGAGAGCCGCGCAGTGTGGGGAATCTGACGGCCAGCTAATAGCCTAGACTGACAGGAGTCAACTTTAGTCACGCCGGATGTCTCAGTAAGTCTGATTTAGTCAAGAAGAGTTGATCTTTTAATAGCCTAGAGGGATAGGAGCCGGCTTTAGTCACGACGGGTGTCTCAGGAAGCCTGGTGGCTACACTGAAGCTGGGTTTCAGGGCTTCACTCTCTAAGTCTGCTCTCCGGCTGATAAAAATAGTTTCCTGTTTCGAAAACCAACTCTGTCTGATAAAACCAGATTGCGTTTTTAACAACCGGAGGTCTACAAGATTACCTGAAGATGCTAATGACAGTTAAAACACACAAGTTGATGTGCCTACTTGAGAAAACAGAGGGAGGGAGCGAGGGAGGGGCATTCCTCTATTCAGCCTGCTACACATTATGCTTAGCTACAGCAGAAAGACAGAGGACAGAGAAGAAGAGACACACACTCTAAAAGGTTTGAAGTTTTAAGACTCACAAGTTTGAGAGTAGGTTTCACAAGAAGTTTGTGACACAAAGCTTTAGCAAAGATATTAAAAAGTTTAATTTTGGAACTCACTCTTATTTTGCTGCATGCTGTTGAAGGTCATTTAAAATGCTGTTTATTTTTAATTCACTTATACTATTTTACTGCTTTACTGTAATTAATTCAATTTATTCTTTAGTTGGTTAATAAAAAAGACTGACTTGATTCCAAATCAAAGTTAATTAATTCAAGTTTATATTTTATTACTTAATAAAGTCTTTAAATCAGTTCCACACAGACATCCGTTGGGGGTGAGGGGTGGGGGTCGTAAATTGGGGCAGGAAGTACCTGTCAAAATATATTTGATGGAATGTACCCCCCCTTCGGGCCGGAAATGAGGGGGCGGGGTGGGGGACCAGAAATACCAATTAAAATTAATTTGATGGAATGTACACACCCTGGGGGGCTGGAAATGAGGGGGAATGAGGGGGTTCACATTTCTTTACATGTGAAAGCCTCCCCTAGACCTAGAAGAAGGGGGTTCATGGGGGCAACACTGACAAAGCCCACGTCAATTCCCGTCAGTTCCAGACAGTTTTTGGTGCTGGCCAAAAATTCCCATGAGCAGTTAACCTGAACTTCCACGACAATTTAATGTGCCATTAACTGCTGACAATCACACTTTTCATGCAGTTAAATGAGGCAGAGGCAAAGATACCACGACAAACAGAGAAAAATTATGCTGAATTATAATGGTTAAGAAAGTCAGTGTACCTGAGGAGCAGAGTACAATATTAATGGGTGTAGTAACTGCGAGACTGTATTCTGAAGACTAGAACTAAAGACAGTTTACAACACCGTACCAGCCTCCGTTTGAAAACACACTTCAGCTTCTCAGACTGTCCACTGTGACTGAGGATGATACTGAACAAATCCACAGCCACCTCACCAGGAGCTGTCTTCCTCCTAGTGTGTCATTACTTTAGGCCCAGCCTTTATTTACACAGACCTCTGGGTCTCTAGACGGGAGATTATGGTATGTGGCTGTGAGGCTTTAGTTTAATCCCCTCCACTTCAGTGATGAAATGGAGTTGTTCATGTAGGGTAGAAGGCATGTTAAAGAGGGATTTTACGCCATCAGACATGATATAAAGAAGAGCAGTTATATATTCAGGATTATCATGGACAGTGCTTGAATTGGGCCGGGACACATGGGTACGCAGTACTGGCACTTTTTACAATGTAATCTTTGGCGTACCATGACTTTTCCTTCTACACCAGCACTGCAAATTATGCAGAGGCCCCGCCTCCCCCTCGTGTAATGACTTTGATGTGAGAATAAGTGGATAAAGACAAAGAAAAACATACAATGAAAAAGTGATTGCGGACACAACACAATCTTGTGTTCTCTCCAAGACTGATGTCAGCAAACAACAGTACAATTAAGTGTGCTAGCTTGCAGTGCGTCTCGAGTTAGTCTGTCTTGCTAAACCAGCTCAGCAGCTCATTTCTTATCCGGCTGTGTCTTGCTTGCCAGCCACTTTCAGGGCTGTGTTCTGTGACTTTGTGCCTGACAAAGTGAGAGTGAAATCCAACTATTTATTACGTTTGATAAACACCAATGGGCAACAGTGTTTATAAAAGATAAAGAGGGTGTTTTATCGCTGGACATCCCTGGAGAGTTCACACACAACGCGATGAACACAACTCGCCATTCCTACAGCTGTATGAACCCAAACCAAACATTTTGCTGTGATTAAATAGCAATAAACAGATCAAACTGATGCCGAAATAACTACAACATGATGCAGATTTGTTAAACATACGAACACATGCTCTGTCAGCAAGTCAGCAGGACAACAACTTCTAAAATGTTTGTTTTCTGAATGGAGTTTGGATCGATCAGGGCTATGCTAACTTGGTCACAGTAAAGTACAACCATAGCTGGAATAAAGTTACAGACACATGTTTTCTGAACTCACCAGGTAGTTCAACCTCCTCGCTTTCTTTTCTCCAAGTAATGTCCAGTTTTGTTAGTTTTTTATATAAATATGAAGTAGTGCCAAACGACGCTAACAACACTGGGACCGGATGTGCACGGAATCTAGCTGCTGAGAAGCTCCAGTGAAGATAAATCAACGTTGTAATTCCAAAAACTAAAGTAAAAAGCTAATTTAATAAAAGCACTTTAATCCGAGCTCCTCCCCCGAGCAAACGGCATAGTTGTTAGAGCATAATCCAGTCCGACCACGGATGTTTATTTGTTTTATTATTTGTCCAAAACCTGCAGCGCTGCTACCTGCTGCTCTCCCCCAAGTTTAGCAGCTCTCCGCCAGCCAGCAGATTTTCAATCGCCCG
>NC_060166.1:30111398-30136158 GCF_021292245.1 Micropterus dolomieu
CTCAGCGAATTTGCCAATCTTGCATCCTGCACGGTGTTGGGCTGTAAGGACAACCCCCACCTGTGGACGTCGGGCCCTCATACCACCCTCATGGAGTCTGTTTATGACCGTTTGAGCAGACACATGCACATTTGTGGCCTGCTGGAGGTCATTTTGCAGGGCAGTGCTCCTCCTGCTCCTCCTTGCACAAAGGCAGAGGTAGCGGTCCTGCTGCTGGGTTGTTGCCCTCCTACAGCCTCCTCCACGTCTCCTGATGTACTGGCCTGTCTCCTGGTAGCGCCTCCATGCTCTGGACACTACGCTGACAGACACAGCAAACCTTCTTGCCACAGCTCGCATTGATGTGACATCCTGGATGAGCTGCACTACCTGAGCCACTTGTGTGGGTTGTAGACTCCGTCTCATGCTACCACTAGAGTGAAAGCACCGCCAACATTCAAAAGTGACCAAAACATCAGCCAGGAAGCATAGGAACTGAGAAGTGGTCTGTGGTCACCGCCTGCAGAACCACTCCTTTATTGGGGGTGTCTTGCTAATTGCCTATAATTTCCACCTGTTGTCTATTCCATTTGCACAACAGTATGTGAAATTGATTGTCAATCAGTGTTGCTTCCTAAGTGGACAGTTTGATTTCACAGGAGTGTGATTGACTTGGAGTTACATTGTGTTGTTTAAGTGTTTCCTTTACTTTTTTGAGCAGTGTATATTGAAATATTACCTCTGAGTGTTATTTAAGTTATTATGACCTAATGTGCAAAAACAGATTAAAGCCATTCTTAAACGAATAAACAAACACCTGTTTGAACACCATTCTCTCAAGTGTGCAAAAGAAATAAGATCATTTATTTAAAATGTGATCTTATGGTATTTCACTGATACCCCCTGGAGTTTCAGTTGATTTAGAACACCTCAGATATTTTTAATCAGGAATCACATTTAATTTGATCTGTTATTAATTCTTGCATGCTATGAACTGTATTCTCATAAATACAGTAGGACAGATGCCATTTTCACTGAGGCCATTTTTGATGCCTCAGTCACGCAAATGCAGAGCATAGTTTCATATAATGTTGTCACATCTTCGTTGCCCTATCCCCAGGCCTTTGAGCCGTGTGCGCCAGCATGTGGATGTGATGCGGCGCTTGTAAAATCACAAGGTATGGAAAATATGCTTTTGGTTTACTCCCTTTTCAAATGAGGGAATACACCCCTCCACCTCCCTCACTACTTTTCACTCCTACAAGTCGCTCATCAAGGGAGTGGAGCTCTGGTGTCCCCTTTCCTCCGGGCCAAACACTTTGTACACCAAACAACTTCTTCTCTCCTGCTTTAACCTCCCTAAGAATTTTACTCTCACTATGGGTGGAAATTTTTTTTTAGGTTTTCTGTCAGAATTTGCTGTCCTTGTCTTTATGCAGTCTGTATGTTTTTCAGTGTGTGATTTAGTGGCATCTCTGGTGGTGAGGTTGCGAATTGCAAGGTGACTGACAGAGCACAAAAGGTGTCTCTTCTAAGACAGCAGAGAATGGCCAGTCAAGAAATGAGATTTCTTTAGGTAGATTTATTAAGAAATATTATTTAGTAAAACCATAAACCATATGTTATTGTGACTTGAGATAACATGGAAAATGTAAGCCAAGAGTGTGAAACACCGTCACTGTTTCTGCACCACAGTCCATTATAAACCACACATTAGATAAAGTTTATACAAACATTGACAAGGGAAACACAATAATTCTCTCTGTGATTATGGACCCTCGCCAAAACTGCCCTCCAGCAATAACATCTGGCCTGCTGCCAGATTACGGCACTTTCATAGCGGCAAAAATATAAATAAAAAAATGCTTTGATAGCCGTGCTGAAATAGATCTCAGACATGGCAGCAACAGTTACTCACATAATCACTTCCTCTTTAGGGGATTTGCCTACAAAATAAAAGCACAAGAATGTTTTTGCAGCAATGCTCTATATTGAGTTGAATTGAGAGCTTTTACTTTGAAAAATTCTGAACGACAATAAATAGTCTGTAGCCTTATTTTTTCCCTCTGCCTGGATACTGTGGAAATGAAAAAGCGTCAGTTTGTCCGTTTTTTTAATCTACTCTAGAAACATGGCAGCACAACATGGTCGACATCAATGTGAGGGGGGAGCCATGGCTATGTAGATAGAAATGGCTAATTCTAAGGTAATTAAAACCTCAGTTCATTATGTAAGGTCTTTACACACCACCGAAACATAGTTATGGATCGTATATTGCATTTCTGTCAATAGATCATCAGAAATATTACACACTGAACCTTTACAGATGTTTCACTGACTGTTTATAGGCAACTACGGACATTAAAAGGGTGGGACAAGATTCTCACTCACCTTCTCTAACTTTTGAGTTGATAGGGATTTATAAAGGGAAATTGGTGTGGGTTGTGCACTGTGTCATGAATCAGAATATTTTTGTCCGTAAGCACTTTGTGTTTTGTTGTATGTTCTGATTTTGTAGCACTTTCCCTAAATCCCTGTCCTCGCGCTCAAACAGCCCCTGCTTACGGTTACATTTACCCTGCTTCTGCTCAAACTGTGAGCACTGCTTCTGGCAGTCAGGAAGAATGAAATCAAACAGAGGTGTGTTGTGTATTTTAGCAGAACCCTTGCTATTACTAATGACAGGTGAGGTCCAATTGCAGTCTCGACTTATATGTAATGCATCAGTTCTTTCTCGGTGAGCTCTTTGTGACACCAAAGTGGTAAATAAACACATAAGACCCGTTGTTGGTCTCCGTACTTTTATCTCCCTACCTGTGTCCATGTAGCGCTGATAATGCAGCATGACATCACCAAAACAAATGAGTTACTTGTCAGTCTATTTGACTTTATGTTTACTCATCTTGATTCTTCAGTAAAAATCAACATGAGCATGAACATGGAGCAGACCAAGGGAAACAATCGGTCGTTCTTTTCTGTAGTCTGGACCACATAAACTGAACTAGAGTTGTCAAAGCTCTCAGGGTCTAACATGCAGTAACTGTGGCTCCATTCTGGTCCTCTGTCTGCCTAATCCAGGATAAAGAATCTCCATGCCCAGATCATAGAGAAGGACGCTATGATCAAGGTGCTTCACCAGCGCTCCAGAAAGGAACCCATCAAGTCAGACGCGCCATCTGCCATGAGGCCGTCCAAGTCTCTGATGTCCATCTCCAACACTGGCTCCGGTGGTTCAGGACTGCTCTCCCACAGCCTAGGACTTAGTAGCTCGCCCATTACCGAAGAACGCAAGGACACCAGCTGGAAGGGCAGCCTGGGTAAGAACAGCATCTCTTGCTGTGGGTGAAACAGACAGTTTCCGGGGCGGCTGTGGCTCAGGAGGAAGAGTGGGTTGCCCGTTAATCGAAAGGTTGGCCGTTCAATCCCCGGCTCCTCCAGGCTGCATGTCGAAGTGTCCTTGGGCAAGATACTGAACCCTGAATTGCCCCTGGTGGCTGTTCTGCCTATGTATGAATGTGTGTGAATGTCAGTTTCTGTTTGAGAAAAGACTACAAAAGCGCTATACAAATATGCAGCATTTACAGTCACTTGTAGGTGTGCTGCTGTCAGTGGTTTGGAGTAACAATTGTTCTCTTCACATGTTCCTCCAGGGGTTCTGCTGGGTCCTGAGTTTCGTACAGAGTCTCTGAGGACAGAGTCTATCTCATCATCCCCCTCCCCAGTGCTTCCTTCCACCCCGATGACCGCAGGCCACTCGAAGACAGGCAGCAGAGACAGCTGCACGCAAACCGAGAAGGGCCAGAGTCAGGACACCAGCAAGCCCAGCACTCCAGCCCTGCAGAGCATGACGCTGCCTGCCCGCCTATCCAGTCCCAGTCCTGTCTACATCCCTGACCGCATAGCAGGTCAGGTCACACTGTCTGACAGATGTTTAAGGCTCTGATCACACCACCATGCCTCAGTTGGAGAGTGGTCTCACACGTCTCACGCATAGTTGTTTTAAGAGTCTCAAGAGTCTTTGAGCACCTCCAAATGTAGGTTTAGGACCCCAATGGACCCCAGTGAAGCGACACGTTTTCAGTATCAATTCAGACTATTGTCTCAATGAGTTGTGTAGTCTATAAAATTTCCATCACATTTTCCCAGAGTCCAAGTCTTCAACTGTCTGAAGATATTCAGATTAGAATGAGACAAAACAGACAAGCAGAAATTATTAATATACTGTCAGTGGGTTGTGCACTGTGTCATGAATCAGGTAGGTAGGTTTATTGTCACAATATAACTATGTTGTAAACTATCATCAGTGGAGCAGTGCTGAGGATGAATTAGAGTTTAAGAGCCTGATAGCTTGGGGGAAGAAGCTGCTCTGCAGTCTGGTGGTGCGGCAGCAGAAACTTCTATATCTCTTCCCAGAATGCAGCAGGGTGAACAGGCTGATGCTGAGATGGGTACCAATGATCTTCTGAGCAGTTTGAATCACCCGCTGCAGAGCCCTCCAGTCCTGGGCCGTGCACATCCCATGTTAGTGATGTTTCCAGTCAGGATGCTTTCTAGTAATACAGTATGTTGAATAGAACCAATGAACAAATGATCAGCATTGTCAATCTCTTACTGACCTAATTTTAGTAGTTTGACACATTTTTAAATAAATGAATGAATTCTTTCAACTACTACAAGTAATGACATCTAACCCAAAGTTCCAGGCAGGAGGCAGCAGCAACACACCTGACAGATACAAGGTCTGTCCCAGTACACTCACAACATGGACAAATTCACGTACCTACATCTTCCCAGTGTACTCATTCACCACATCTGTAGCCACTAGAAAAAGAGTTCTCATATTCCTGTAATTCTTAGAAATACAAGAATTACAAGGTGAGTTTGCAGGAGCAACGATGAATAAGACAAGAAATAATTCAGCTTATTCTAAATATACAAAAAAATGTATGAATAACATCATGTAATAAATGTATATGTGATATTGTAAACATTACTAATGTTCTATAAGCTTTGGTCTGGCATGTTTCAGTGTGTAGAACCACACAAAATGTTGCATACTATGAATGCTGGGTAATTTTAATCATGACAAGGATTGCATTCAGTTGTAATGATTGATGTGATACAGCCATGGCACTTCACCTTTTGTGGCCTCCTATTGGCTGAATCAGGAGGCCATTGAGGGTAGTCATGGCCGTGTAACAACTCACTTCCTTGTTCACTCACTACTTCCTGTATAACAGAAGCTCAGTAGTTTACTGTATGGTGAGCAGTAAACTGTGAATTTTGGACACTTATGACTAGTCATCATCTTGTATCATCAGTGACAGGTGTAGAGTCAGTAATTTTCCCATCTATGAAATGTGACATGTTGCATTGTGGGATTGATAGCAGAAAGTAGTGTACATTACATGTTTGAGGCTCTACGATGAGCATAAATGTCACACTGGCATGAAATGGTGGACAATAATGTAGTGCATGTAGAGTGAATAAAGAAGGATTTTTGTTTACTGTGCTGTATAACAAGTACTGGTTAACCTCCATGATTAAAGGTTTATAATACAGACAGACCAGATCATCAGAAATGCTGATGGATCATATTTTGGATGTTCTTTGTCATCTCTGTGTAGATGTGCCAGTGTTTCACAGCAGCACCCTGGAGCGGAGGTTCCCTGTCCAGTCCCACCCACAGCAACAGGCCCCTCCTCCAGCTCTGCCCACCCAACAGGAAGTGGACAACGACATGGTGGAGATCCTCATCTGAACCTATGACCTCTGGAAAAAAAAACATCATCCAAACAAATGAGTGGATGGCAGCTCTACCAGGCAAACACAGTGACAGACATGTCAATTTTGCCAGCTCAGTCTGTGTTTGACTGACCCACACCAACACACATTTTCATTCTCATATTCACACGTGCATTCATTCAAACACTTCCAGCGTGACTGCAGGTTCTCACATTTCCTTCACTGAACCGCTGTTTATCATCCATCATATTAGTATAGCCAGAAATAAGTAGCAGAAGGCAGAAAAGATCTTGTCTCATCTCAGTGGTTTCCTAAATGTGTATTAAGAGGACGTGAACGTAAAAATGTAAAAGTTCATAGCCCCATATTTATTTTTCGAATGCATCTTTGTAAGCTGCCTTAGTGCTTTCTTTTTCACAATGATGTGACACATTTAACTTGTCGACTGATGTTTGAAGTTGAACGAGCTGAAGGGTTAGGCATAACCCTTTTTTTAAAGGTTGACACAGTTGACATTAATGAGATAGAAAAACTATAAAAAGGAGTGGGCAAAGATACAAGCCAAAATCTTCCTTAAAATTCAACATAAAGAGCATCCACATACACATGCATTTTGAACTTTTCCATTTAAGGTGAAGGATTTCTCTCTTTGTCCCTGTTGTGTGACTCCCTGGGGTCAATGTCTAAGATTTTGTTTAAATGCACTACTTTTTGACCTGGGGTGTTTAGTGTCATTGTTAGTGTATGTACAGAGTAATTGTGTCCATATTAACGGCAGCAACAATGGCATATCAGCATGTTTGCAAAAAATTACAAGCAAATGATTAATGATGAGGAAACTGGCTTTGCTACAAGGATTTAGCTGTGAGGGGAAGCAGCTTGTTGCCTGGAGACATGAGAGAGGTGTGTAAACTGTCCTGTACAGTGTTGCTTGAGGCTCATTAGCTCCATTGGACCAAATGTATCAGCGACATTATTATTATTATTTTTTAATGGTAGTTAGACATGACACTTGGGTGATCAGTAATGATGTAAACTATAAACATTGTTAATTGTGTAAGTAGGGTAAATACTTTGTGTATGTACTGTCATGGCTGTGGAGGGTTCTGACAGCTAAGCCTTTCAGTCGTTACATTTCCACAACTATTGAATTAGGCAGTTTGGATGTTGCCTTTTTGTTAGCAGACTTGTTTTGCTCCATGGTTGGTGCAAAGTAACTGGCCCTGTTTGGTACTGGCACAAGCGCGCTGACATCTCTCCCTGAGTAAAACTACTCAATCTGATGAGCTTTCCCTTTTTTGTTAATCAGTTGACATAGCCCTCCTCCCTGTACACCAAGCTGTAAACTCATCTCCTCAATGGCAACAAATGTTCATTTTCCTGTCAGAGATGCATTTAAAATATAGGATATAGGATGAACAACACTAAAGTGTATCGTAGCAGAAAAGGGATACCTTGGCCAACTGAAGTCAAAGTGCTGCATGGATCAGCAAATACGCACAGTTGTTTACGAAACACTGAAAGCAGGTTTTCCTGAACAGTTCTTTCACCTAGCTCCTAAAATGGCCATGTGTAATTAGATAGCGTTTATTATCATGAATAAAATGTAGCTCTGTGAACGTGTAGTTAGACCAGATCACACAAACTAACCTGCTTTCTCTTGGCTGCCTCCCTGCCTGGACAACATGAATGTTCTGCTTTTACTGTAGTTAATGCAATATCGTTATTTCAGCTGAAACACCTTACCATGTTGCTTCACTAGATTTTAATCATATACTTGCAGTAAATACATGTGTAAATAGGCAGTGTTTTTACTGTTCTTTATCTTATTTAATTTGTAACACCTTATCCTGTTAATTCAAAACATTTAATTATATACTCACGACGACAAATAGCTTTGATATCATCCTACATCAGCCACACGTTTTATTCATTCTTTCTTTCCATTTTGACTTTCCCATTCCTTTGTGTAATTACTGGGGAACTTCACTGATTATCAGCGTTGGGATCGAGAGGCGGGCTCCAGCGGGTGGCGAGTATCAGTATGTAAAGATTTTTTTTATTCTTTTTTCTGCAAAGTAAGCTCAATATTGGGGGCCTAAACAAACTCGAAAACTCACCAAACTTTGCACACATGTAAGAAGTGGTGAAAAATTTCGTATTTTATGGGTTTCGCGCATGGGCGTGACAAAATGACTCGCTAGCGCCACCTAGAAAATTGGAATAAATTAGCCCCTCGTTCACGTTCAACCATGAAATGCATGAAATTTTCTGGGGACATGTATCATATCAAGACGCACAAAAAAGCCTTAAGAACCCATAGCCTAAACTCAACAGGAAGTCGGCCATTTTGAACTTTACAGCCATTTCTGGATGATTTACACACTTCGTACTTTAACTCCTCCTCCTAGGGATTTAGTCGGATCGACGTCAAATTTCTGCTGTGCCTTCTAAAGGCATTGAAGATGAAAAGTTGTGCTATTTGCAAGTTTTCGTCAATGGGCGTGTCTGTGGCGTCGATGATTCGCCATGAAACAGGAAGTTGTTGTAACTTCAGTGTACATGGTGAAATCTGTGAGTTTTCGTCAATGGGCGTGTCCGTTGCGTGGCGTCAAAGATCAACTCTTCGCCATGACCCAGGAAGTTGTTGTAACTTCAGTGTGCATGCTCACATCTGAACAAAACTTTACGTGCTTGATAACTCTCCCACCCCACAGTCATCTACACACCAATACCGATTTATATTCATAGCGGCAAGTGCTATGTAGCTCCACATAGGGGACACAGGAAGTGACATATAGCACCTTCATGCGGCGTCGGAACCGCGTAGCAAATTCACAGCCGCACCGGCAGAGCTCCAGAATGTGCAACTCGGCCGGCTCACACCCGGACGCGCTACAAGTGCGAGGGCCCGCCCAAAGTGTAGACCTGGCAACCCTGCCCCCACTGATCACTATCGAACAGCCTTTTCAATAGCAGAGGCTCTTAATCACTCAGCATTTCACTTCACATGCTTGAAGAACAAGATGGAGGAAATGTATCTTTTAGTCTCAAAATTGACAATGACTTTAATGTGAATATTTAGATTTTCAGGCACTTTTAGGTATTACTGTAACTACGATCCATCTGACTGGTTAGCAGATCAAAACAAACCATGAAAAGTATTTTCAGACACCATTTGACCAACTTTAATTTGAAATAACACCAGCCTCAAGGGGTTGTGAACATGAAAGGTATACAACAATCGACTGCTCTTCCATCGTCCTGAGATACCAGGCTAGGGCAGTTTTGCATTACACTATGCATAATGAAGTACCTTCTGAGCTCGACATTGCGTGCTTTTCTCCAAATGTAACAGAATGGATCGGTACTCATCCCAAATCATATAAGCAAAACCCTTGTTCATATGTTCAAAATGCTAGAATTAGTGGGGTGAGGTCATTCCCTCGGCTTCAAAAATTTTGTTGAAGAAAGTGATAATATTTTGAGACCATTAGTCTCTCAAGAGATTGGAATGTGCTGCATTTCCAGAAATGTAATTGTTTGGTTTAAATTTAGTGTACATAAGCTACCTATGAGCTTTTAAATCAAGCCACAATGTCAAGAATAACTGAGCCTTTACAAAGTCAAATGTTTATTTGACTTATGTGGTTAAATATTACATTTCCAGTGAGGTTAATATAGTTTGATTCAAAATGTCCACTGTACAACCAAAAATGTTGGACCAAAGAGGCTTAGGAAGGTCAGCTAACCAATGTAAATTAGGAATGCACTGATATGGATGCTGATATGCCATTTTAGCGAGGGATAAGGATTTAGACCACTACTTAACCTCATCAGCCAAACAAAAAGTGTTATTTTTCTCCACTACAGATCTGCAGTCCTGTGTGGGAAATCATTTGAAAGTCAAGCTGCTTTGTTTCCTGTCACAGGACACACAGCATTCTGATTTTGACTGAAACATGTTCATAGCTGCTAAAACACTTTAGTCAACTGTTCTGGTGTCCAAACATGTATTAATATTGATGGATCCCTAAAAAAAGGTTTCGTGGTGAGTGTAACATTGTGTTGATGGCTCTGACATGTGATTCATGGTTGTGTAAAAGCAAACGGAATGCAAAAAGCACAACGCCAGTGCTAATTAATAAATATGTTGCCATCACCAGCACATTATTAAGTGTCCTTAATGCTGGTACTCTATATCTGTCTGAGCTGTGTGTTGGTGGGCTCAGCTAAAATCTTGAAGACAATGGACCCTGTGGGAACTATAAGGCCTCAGGTGGGATGGCTGCAGGTTTCTCAAAAGCTGCTTTAGATTGACCATAGTTAATTTTGGTTGGGAAGTTTTGAATGGGTTTCATGAATCATTACCTTCAAGCGAAAAAATGTAGCTGCAAAAGCAGCAAAGTAAAAAAGTCATTTACATTTCTGTTGCTGGCATTCCCAGCCTTGAAAAACACATTTCTCAAAATGGTCATATGTCTGATATGTTGAGGCTTTATTAATCAGACCCGAACATTTCAAAATACAAAGATCTTTTCACGGTTGGTTGTGGAAAATGAAATGCCAAACACTGAAAGGATGTACAGCTATTTGATAAAAACAGTACTGTGTTAAGTTGGGAATTTAAAATCTAGTCTTTCAACTGCAGTGTAGGGTCTGAGAAACAGAATAAGCTTGGCTCTGATCAGACGGATCTGAGAGGACAAAAATAACCACATTTGAAAACCCAACAGATATTTGACACTTTTGTCTATAAAAACACTGGAAAATGGTTGTCCATTTATTTTATGTCAATCAGTGAATAGTGTCAGCACTACTACAGTGTGCTTCCATAAGGCAGTAGGTAACGAAATGTTTGCATACAGCAGTTAAATGAGATGAGAGATGCACTGATTTTCTTGGCCGAACCCTAGTTCCATTTTCTTAAGGTCCGACCTGCCAATTCTGATTTTCTTTCTTTCTAAGAATTCTGACTTTCCACAGAAGGTCAGTGTAACTGTGGCGGAACAGAGGGTATATTTAGGGCCCGAGCACGAACCGTGCGAGGTCCCTATTGAAACTGTAAGGATTTTTTTTTTTTTCAAGACACACAAAAAAGAACCCATACCCTAAACTCAACAGGAAGTCAGCCATTTTTGATTTTATGGTAATTTTTGGATGATTTACACACTCCGTACTTTAACTCCTCCTCCTAGGGATTTAGTTGGGTCGACTTCAAATTTCTGCTGTGCCTTCTAAAGGCATTGACGATGAAAAGTAGTGCTATCTGTGAGTTTTCGTCAATGGGCGTGTCCGTGGCGTGGCGTCAAAATCAACTCTTCGCTATGACACAAGAAGTTGTTGTAACTTCAGTGTACATGCTCATGTCTCTACCAAATTTCACACAATTGATAAGGCCGCTTCACACCCCAACGCGCTACACGTGCGAGGGCACGCCCAACGCTGCTTGCAGCTTTAATTGTATATTGCATTTGAAAGAATACATGACCCTATTTCGAGTAGGTTATTTCTTATCTCACTATTTTAATTCTGCTTAATTCTCCACCTTATTTTAGTGTTTCCTCTGAAACTGCTTTAATCTGCTCACCTTGCACCTACCTACACCCATCTCCACCCGTCTCTGTCTGTCTCTCGCTCCCTGTATCTGTCTGCTCTGCTAACTTTATTTGTCAGCTGTATTTCTTAAAAAGTTGCCCAAAAAACCACAACTAGCAGTGTACAGCTGTGGACACGGTCAGCATCAGAACGGAAGTGTATGCTTTGTGTTGTGTGTAATGTTTTAAGAGCTTTACCTTGCTGTCAAACAGTCATTCATTTTGGATCTACATTTTCTCAACCGTAGAACTTTGGATATGTCAGTCACATATTTGGCCAGTCGATCAGTGCATCTCTACTTAAATGAACTGCTTTATGACATTATTGGCATTCATCATTAAAAGCAATATGCACTATTAGCATGAGAATAGCATGAATTGACTTCAATTGTATTTATATAACATTTGTAAGTAAAATATAGATTTTTAATGCTCATTTATTGAACCTTGATGACAGCGCTGAAGACCATCTGAAAGGTTTGGACCAAAACTTTCTGTAAGCGACCCACCTGAGTGCTCACCACAGGCCTCGGTCCTGCCTCTGGCCTCCACCAAAGCATCCCACAGCTTACAATCTACCATGCACACACATACTGCTTTTTGGAAGGAAATAACACTTTCAAGCCATTTCCTCACTCCTACAAGTGATGCAGTTACTTTTTCAAAAAGGTCCATGTAACAAGTGCCTCTACGCCTGCCATGATATAGATGACTAGTGTTTTTGTGGACAAGATTTTAGGTTGAGTCTTGTTGTCTTTACCAGGCACTCATGCATTTTTTCCTATGCTGGCACTTCAGTCATTTAAAGCATTGTTGTCTATAAGCATGTGGAACTAACCATCAGCTGTCATTCTCTGCACTTCCTGAATGTACAGTTTTCCCATAATGTGACGAATGCCTGGCAAAGAAAAGATCAATTCAAACTGTTGTGAAGTTTCCTCAAGGGGGTGGAGGAGGAGGACTGATTACTCCAACTTAAGCTTATGCTGAAAATAGAAAGTTGGAGCAGTTTGCAATGTTTACCAGCTGTAAAATTGTCAATGTCTGTATTGTATTTGTATTGCATTGTGTGCAATTGTGTCATTGCTGTACAATCAAAATTCAAATTAAAGCAATTTTCTGATTAACAATCTGTTCTTTCACAACATTCATCCAGGGTCCAAAATGAACTTTTTGATCGATCTGCCAATGGCTACAATACCAAAAAATGTACCTGTGGGCCATAAAACTGCAAGATATAATGTCATTAAAAATAAGATGCAGCACACACTGCTACTTTATTGTATTGGCAGTCTCTCCTCACCACCTATCTATGAAGCGGCACTTCTCTGAGCTACAATTATTGGTGGTCATACATTGCATGTGTGTAGAGCAGTGTGCAGAGTCCATGTAAAACAGATGTGGTCCATCCACTTCTGTGCTGCAGTGATGAGTTTGTAGTGAAGTATGCCTATTTCAGCAACCCTCCAATGGCAGCTGACCTCATTTTTTTTTTTATTCTTTCCCTCCCCCCTCCATGGCGGAAACCATTAAAACACGCAAAATCCTCATTTAAATACGGCCACCTCCATTGTGTTTTTCTACGCAAGAATTCTTAGTAAATCACCCATAACAGGTACTAAAATTGCACATGCAATATTTTAGAATGCACACGCAATTTAGTACTCTTTATTCAGGATGTTAGTAAATCCGGCCTTAAGTGGTCATTGAGAAAGCAATGACATTCAATATTTTGTACACATTGGTTATTGGGGTTCTTGCCTGCCTTTTGCTGGGGTTGGTGTGGCACAGTCCCACTCTCACTAAGAACTACATTCTTTAACAGGCTTATGCACACACATACACACACACACACACACATACAGACACACACAGTCTCACACATAGACACAAACAAATTTAGGTTGTCCCTGGTAGAATTATTCCTGATGCTTTTCTTTCAGTTACTTATTTAAATTAATTGTTATTATTCCAGCTCTCATGGCTGTGCTGTGTTGCTTATTTAGTGTGCGTGATTGTTTCTTGTTTCCATTTTTCTCTTAGTTGTCTTACTATGTCAGCTGTTTATGGCTGCTGTTCGGCTGGTTGTCTTTTATTATTATTATTTTTATTTTTATTTTATTTTTGTTTGTTTGTTTGTTTTTGTTTTTCTCCTCCCCAAGCCCCCCTCTCTGTTCTATTGCAGGTTTCGTTGCTTTCTGCAATTGGTGTTTCCCTCTGCTATTCCCTGTTGTCCCCACCTTCCATCCCCCTTCTCTTGCAGGTGTTGTCCTTTCTCTGTGCTGTCTGTTTGTGCCCCCCTATCCCCGTGTCTGCCCCCCTGTCCGGCCCGGTGATCCCACCCGCATTCTGTGAAGACTTGTCCTATTCAATACCTGACTGGGTAAAACTCGCTACCATTGTTGGTTTGATTAATACCGTCAAATTCAGGGCCAGCGCTGAAACAGATGCAAAAGTACTGATGATCAGGCCCGCTGTCAGGGAGGGTCAAAGGGTACAGATGACCCCGGCCCAAGGCCCAGGGGGACCCATGCAAAGGTCTATGGTTGACCCTTAAATGGGATCAAGTACTACACTTTACTTACTTATATCTCTACCAAAACAATTCATGCAAGTACTTGTTGTAGTATTAGATGCATTCAACTGCAGGTCACTGTATCGTAGACGCCAGGTTTTAGAGCCCGATGGTGGTTGAGAAATGGCTCTCGTAGCTTTAGATAGATTGAAAGAGTGCTGGTACAGGGATAAACTAGATGTGAATATGCTACATTGAAAGTAGTTATTACGGCAGATTATGTGAAAGGTAAAATACACGTGCTCTCTGTTTACAGATGGCTGAAAAGGTTGTACCTACAAGCAGCAAATATTTATTGATGTGCAGTGTTTACATATTCAGTTGTTGAGACTGTATTCTATTTTCTTAATATAATTCATTTAGGACAAGGTATTATAGCCCACATACAGGACAGCTTTCAATATAGGCCTGTTTTAAATGTAGTGCAGTTTCTTTGCTCTTTGGCCCACCTGTATTTTTCTATTCCTTTCTTTCCCAATGTTTAACTTTGTCTGTATGTTTTTCCTGCCTCTCATTTCCCCTAATGTTTCTACTTTTTGTCTCCTCTTTGTCTTTAACCTACCCTCTTAAGAGATGGAGAGCAGACCTCCACTCCCTCCAGTCAATCAGAAGCAGTGGCTAATAATTAAAGGGATGTAAGGACATCTAGCAGTAGTGAAAACCTCCTCGCCACAATAAATAAAGAACAAAGCACACGTTCTTCATTCCCAAAATAGGTTCTTTTATTTTTAGTTGGGACATTATTTGGACAGTACACACTGAGACTGATGCACAAATGTATAAAAAAATAAGTCAACATAAATATGTTTTTATTTACAAGTTATGTACATCATAAGTTAAAAAAGTGTGGAAAGTACAATCTATGTACACTGGGAAGGATCAGACCCTGAGACTGACTGAAACATAACTATCCCAAAAAGAGAGAACATGACACCGCTGAGGCTTCCCTCTCTCACCACACACTGAAACAAGAACAGTGTGTAACATATTCTGCATACTACTGTACAGTGGGTAGTATAATTCATACTAATTCTACACATTAGTTTGAGATTCTGCTCCCCTCAAATCTTTAAATGTTTGCCCCAGTGTTGCAGGATTAATCCTCTAAGCATATCTGAGGGCCTTAGGTCACACCTGTTAGAGAGGTATGAAGGCAGACGACTTCTTGAAACACAATCATGCTGAATTGTAAGACAAAAAGTGGATTAGTCTTTCTTATCTTTGCTCTTCCAGTGTGTACTAATCTGACAAAAAGAAAAAATAAAAGACAGAGAGGCTCTGTGCCACTCAGTTGAAGGAGGTGACATGAGACTGCTGTTTGAGGCACTCCTCAGAGTTGCCATCCTCCTCCCAGTCCTCCTCATCCTGGTCTTCACTGTCAGACTCATCATAAAAGCTGATGGTTGCCTGAATAGGGAAGTTCCTCAGCAGTGCCTCTCCATCGCTGTACAGATAGTCAAATGACTTGGATTTGGGCCAGAAAAGCCTGTTTGAGAGAGAAAGGTTGTTAATAATAAGGGGGTCCAAACCACAGACATGTTAAGTATTAAACACATGTGGTTCCCAGTACTGATGGTAATCAAGCAGTACTAACTGGGAAGGTATTCTTGCTTGTGTTTTGAATCTAAGGGTTAAACTGAATTTTATTTATTATTAAAGAATAATAGCCTCTTGAGATGCATCATCTCATTTTGAAGAGGGTCACCAGGGTGAACAGTTAAATAACAAAAATAGATGTTGTCACATAGCTCAATTAAACTACAGTACTGACAGAAGGCAGCATCCATATGTAAGAATGGAAACATGTAGAAACAGTGAGGATACAGACCTGACAGGGTGCTGGAAGGCCTGAGGTTTCCCGTCTGACGAGAGGCAGCCTGGCACTGTGGGTCTTGAGTAAGGCTGAGGGCGTCAGAGACAAAGGGAGTAAGTGCATATTGTCACTGTGAGTGTCAGCATCAATACTTCAACACTGGTGGTTTGTACTCAAGTAGTAGTAGTAGTAAATCAGCAAGTCTAAACATTGTGAATTCAGGAAAAAGCAGAATCAGCTGTATCTGCAGCTCCCTGGCTTTACAGAGCTTTAAAGTGAGTTTCAGCTCATTGTTCAGCTGTTCTGGTTCGCTCCCACTGCTTACAGTATAATACTCGGGTGCAGCAGGCAGCTGTTTTTAGAGAACAAGCTGTGAAAAGCCACCATACACTACCTGCTGAGCAGCAAACAGCAGACAGACACCACTCCACTATAGTGTGGAGATTACATTTACCATGCCTTCTCAAAAATGCCTTTAAAATGGGACTGGCCAGGGAAGTATTAACGCGTCACCTGCGTGTGTGAAGGGAGTGGCAATGTAATGAGGTGTGGCTCCCCAGAGTGACTGTGGGAATTTCCCCTCAGCTGTGGTGCCTCTGTGCCTCTCACATTTACCGTGTCACTTTACATTAGACGTGTCACTGCAGACTGGTGTCACTCTGGTGTTTTACTCATCCAGACCTTAAATTTGGAGCAAATAAAATTTGGGGTGGTAAAATGTCAGTTGGGGTCATAGCGAAGTGTAGAAAGAGGTTTTGGTAGTTCTCTTACTCTTATTCTTAGTTTTGGAAATGACTGTTTGTACTTTAAACTGCCCGTGTGGGATAAAATGTGTTTCATTTGCACATGCCAGTATTTTGAGAACCAAGACTATTAAAAAAACAGTAAGTGAGAGTGAGTCAGTGTTGTATCTTACACAAGACAGCTTGTTCCTTGGGCATGGCTCCAGTCCCTCCCTGCTGCTGGATAACCACGGTCTCCACATGGACGTCTGGCTGCAAGGATGGGAACACAAGAGAGGACTGATTACAATACAACAAAACATGTGCCCACTTTTACATGCTTCATTAAATACTAAAAGTACTAAAATACGTCTACCTGGAGTTGTAATTTACGGTGGAGCTGATCCTAGGCTACTGTAACAACATCCCTCCATCTCTGATACTGACTTTGCATCCTGTTGTCTGCAACTTTTTTAAATGACAAGACTCCACCTGACTAACTCTATAAGAAAGCACAGACTGAACAGGACTTTGTTTAAGGACTGGATTCCTCTATGACATAGTCATATTCATAGTTTTCAGTCACGTGACATGCGCGATGACCTGGAGGGCAAAACAGACACAGACACACACCACGACTCCCCATAGAGACGCTGCAAAAGCAGTCAAATTTTATTTGGATCACCTTTCAACTTAAGAAAAAGACAGATATGAACACAAAGTGCAAATGTCGGCCACATCCGATCCATATAAGGTTACAGTTATAAACCGCCAGGGCCCTGCCGCGCTCCACTGCGGTAATGTTTAATTTTACCTTGTGGGGAATCCCTCACCTAACACAGCTCAGGCTTGTCTCCTCCTTGGTAAATCCGAAAGCACAACAACCATCCAGCATTTTGGCAACGCAAAAAGTAACAAACTCAAAGTAACCGTGTATCACTTGCATATTGGTTGGCAGGCAGCGGGAAATAACGCTTGTTTGCCTTCCGAGGAAGCGTTTTCCTTAGAATATGACGTCACGTGAAAACTCCGAATAGTCCTATATCATTCTATCCATGATGGGACTTAAGATGGTCAAGGTGAGCGACCCTTCATTTGGCTGAGGAACGCCTCTGGTAATCTAAAGTTGTCCTGTAGTTGGAAGTTGAGATAGGTATTTTAAGACAGTTGAGCAGAGTATCTAACAAGCAAACAAAAAAGCCTTTCTAAACGTGACTGTGACTTCTGATAAACACACAACACGGTTCACGGCACTGTGGATGGCTACTGTCGCCTAGCAACCCCTGTGACTGCACGAGAAACACGATGGAACGATGGAGTGTATTAAAACTACCATGTTATATTTCAGCCAGTACTTTGCTGCAACGTTAGCTAACAACTAACGTTACTTCATCAGCACTTAGCCCTCAGGTCAGTAAAGTTACGTACCTGCCGTCTGCTACCGACCACGGTAACGTTACTGCGCCGAAGGACGACTGCCGAAGGACTAAGCATACGGAAGTCATCCCTCCTGCTTCTCTACCGAAACGCCTTTTCTTGGTTCTGCTTCCTTTATGCAGGGCCGGACTGCAGCTGGAGAAACGCTGTCTGTGGCGGAGAGAGAGAGAGAGAGGCTGTGTTTATATAGCACTGCTGCTCGGGGGTGGGGGGTCCCGCTTAAAACAATACAGAATATTATCATCGTTTAGAATTTTAAAGCAGGTTAAAGTCAAATATATACTGGATGTGTGACCTAAATGGCAAGCACTAACACAATGCTAGCCACAGAAATGTATAAAACTAGAGAAATGATGAAACGAGGTGTGCAAAGTGAGGGCTAGATAGGACCAGTACCAAAACCCTGACTTTCACAAACATTTTTCCTCAAACCTGTGAAAAAACAGTATACCAATAGGCCTGCAGACAAGGGACAAGGGAACAAGGGGTAAAGTTAGGGAATGAGGGAGTAACAATGTGGGAACATAAAAATAATTTACTGTAGGGTATGCCTACTTTTTCTGTTACTTCATGGAGTATACAACACAGTACAAACAATGACACTGGGAAGGATGATGCTGCAGGCCTACGCTGCAGGCCGTAAACATATGGAAGATATTGCATTGTGGCCTCCTTTATACTGACACAGTGAATCTCACCCTGCAATTCCTATAATGTTGTAGCTGATAAGTTAAGTGTGGGCACTATAATGAACCTGTAATTGTCCTATGATATATGAAACTCACTAATGTACGATGGAACTTCTAATTTTCTCTTGTTAATTAGTTTACTGTTGCTCCCTGCTGCCTTTCGCACAGATGGTGTCAAACTTTTCTCCATGCTGTTTTTACAGACAACCTGGCGGTTTGAGATTTCTCACCACCCCGCAGTGTGGCAATATTTAGATAAGGGAGAAGGCTTCACAATGTGCTCATCAGTGAGAGCAACAGGCTGCAGGGGTGAGGGGCCATTACTGGGCCAGTGTTTTAAAGAATGCGCATGATTAGGCTAGGTCTTCATTGATTTTTATAAAAAACAACACACCATTCAGATTGTTCCATCTCTTATCGAAAATTATGAAAAATGATTTTTTTTTAAAATGTGCTACTGAAAAATAGGCTGCTTTATGAATTTCAATTATTCGCCTCTGTAATATTGTAGTGCATGGATTAAGATTCAATAATATTTTATTTATAAAGCGCCAAATCATAACAATGGTTATCTCAAATAGACTGTACTCTTTTTAATATTATTGAACTTAAGAAGACACTCTCGAGTGATGCACTGACGGAGTGTGCAGCGCATTACAGAAGGTGTGAGGATCCTCACTGATGGCCTGCTCTAATGGGCCCTAATGGCCCTTTCATTTGGGATAAACAAGGCTTTCAGGGGCCAATAGCAACCATGTGACACCCCGCTGAGAGCCGCAGTACTAAAAAGTGGGCAAAAGGCACAAATGGGCCTGATGATGGGCCAATAAAGTATAATAGAGATACCAGAGTACACAAATACATGCTGCTTCAGTCAACTCATCTGCTAACGAAGAGGGCTTTATCTGCTCTAACACCTCTGTGTGACACACAAGGGTTTGTTTTTAAAGGCCATACTGCGCTGATGCTATAATGAATTTAATTACAGACTTTAACATACTGGGGATATTATAAAAAAACAAGGAAGATTAGAGAATATCAAAGGCTGAGCTACAAGACATGTCCTAATGTGATACTAATTTATGATTAGCTGTAGAAAGTATTATTACAACCAAGTTAATATTTGTTTTATTAAATAAAACATTAATGACTCAAATGGTTCACTTAATTAGGTTAGGCTAAGTTTGACACGTGCATGTTTCCAAGAATCAGCAGTATACATGTGAAATGTACGCAATCTGTAACGAGGATGACACGTCTGAGAGAACAGTGAGCTACTGTGGTACGGTTAAGAAGTTCATTTAGCAGAAATAAACACATCAAATGTTAACTGATACAAATTGAATTAAGATGTTATGCTAAATGTGTATGTTAAAGACATTAGTGAGGAAAACAATTTTGTTTTCAGGCAGCTAAATGTCATCAAAGCTTCCTCATGAATCCAACATATTTCTGTTTAGTTTGTCTCTTAAGAAGAATGTTTATTTTGCGACCTATTTAATTTCGTTTTATCAGTCTGTGTGTTGGGATCTTGATTGTATTGCTAAAAATAAAATAAGGGATGAAGAGAGAACTCCGGTCTCCAGGTCTGGAATCAGTCTAAAAACCTGTCTTTTTCCCTTCTCCCCCTCTGTCCTGTCCTGTCAGAGGTCATGACACTCTTTGACCGAGCATCAAGTTGCACACCAGCAGCAGATCTTAGCGAAAAGTTTGTCCATGAGTCATTCAAATGCTCAGCTCTCCATCAGAGCCCTGGAAAAACAAGGAATGGCACACTTGTTTACCCACCTCATCTATGTGTGTGTGTGTGTACCCCCCCACTGTTTTCACATTTGCTGATGGCACAGACAGGACCTCCTCCCCTTCGCTCTCCCCCGGAGTGAGGAATGCTGCTAATCAGTGACCAACTGTTATCTTCTTGTGTACATACTTTGAATGTAGCTGAGGCAATATGAGTCATTCTCTTCAATCCTCAGTCAAAATCCTTGGAAAATACCACAAACTCATGCTAACATTAAGCAGTATGTGGCACATACCAGGGTCAAGTTCTGTGGTGGAACTAAAGCCTGCGGACTGCTTCTGTTTATACTACTTTTTTTTCTTTATTGAAAATATCCAGATTTACAAACAAACATGGCTGCAAAAATAAAGTCTGTTCCTTCAGAGTAGGATACAAAGAAAATATAGCCAGAGGGAGCAGCTCTTAATACAAACATAGGAAATATATATGTAGTCTTAGTAACAAAAATAAAGATGATTTATAAAAGGAAAGAAACATTCAGAGAAACATTTAAATAAATAAACTGTAGGAAATTATAACTAGCTATTTACCTCAGTTGGGAAGTGTTTTAGGGTATCATATTTTTTGTGCTTTAGGACCTTTCAGAGTTTGTCTGTATCACATTACATGAGAAAAACACATGGTCTGTAGTTTCGACATAATTTTCGCAAAATGTATATGTGTTATCATCTATACCAATGCCAAGTCTTTAGAGCAATGAATGTTGTGCATTACTTTGAAGTGTGTTTCTTTCACTTAGGATGGGTGGGGGGGAGGGGGGGGGGGTGTAGGAAGTGTGCGGTACATTGTTCTTCGTTTAGTAATTGAATCATTATCAAACTTTTGTAGGATGTTAGGGAAAAGGTATTCAGTAAAACAATTTCTAATATAGTGATTAGTGCTTTTTCTACCCAGAACAAAGATCCCTTGAATTGATAGTGGGGCCAATTGTGAATTGGATATATGCCAAAATATTTCTTGTTAGAAAGACAAATTCTTGGGGTAGTGCTCTATGTAATTTAGTAAAGTCTGTTTTTAAGGGTTTGAAATTATGTTTGATGCAAAATTTTTCATAATTTCAAAAATGTCCATTGGTATCCATTAAGTCGGCTATGGACCAGATATTTCTCCCAAACCAATCTTCAAAGAACAGAGATGTATTACAGTGCAAAACATATCTGTTGTACAGAGGTGTGGGGTGAGAAGTTATGTGCATATAACATATTTGTCTGTGAAACTCTGACAATGATATAGGTAATTTGTCAACAATAAAGTCTGCTCTAAGAAGAAATTCCTGTGCTGAATACAGTACGAAAAGGAGCTGTTGTGTGTTGATCCAGTACTTTAACCAATTTATTTTTAAGGTTCAATTTAGGCAGTCAAAATCAATAACTTTTAGGCCTCCATCCTTTGTGTCTTTAATCATACTGCTTTTCTTCATATAATGTGGTCTGTTTCTCCAAATGAAATTTAGGTTGATTTGGTTGATAGATTTAATCAGTTTGTCTGGAAGGGCATTGGAATAGGCTGGGTAAAAGTGAAGTGTCGTGTACACCCAGCAATTCACACTTTTCACAGAATTTTTTAGTTTTGGTGTGTTTGGTATCTAACTTTTAAGAATATTGTTGTGTCATCTGCAAGTACATTAAGTTTTTCAATATCATTACAGTTTTTAAGATAGATTGCTAGCATTTCTGTGACAGGTATGGTGAGATGGGGCATCCTTGAGGCTATCCATCATCAACCGCTTATCCGCGGGGGGCTGGAGCCAATCCCAGCTGGCATCGGGCGAAAGGCGGGGTACACCCTGGACAGGTCGCCAGTTGCCCCCCCCCCCCTCCTTCCACTTAGCTCTGGATATAATGAAGGCCCCTCAGGCCTTATGACTTGTTCTTCTTCTGTCTATCGTCTTCAGTTGGGTTTGGTTTATTACAGTACATATTTAACTGATTAATAATATCTACTTCTTGTTTTTCACTATCTTATAAAATTATTTTACTGAATGAGATGGCAAATTGGCGTATTTTATATTTTAAGAATTTCAACTTTTTTGTAGCAGTTTTTAGCTTCTCAGAATTGGCAATTTCTTTAATTAATAATTAGATTTTTTGGCAGTAGTTATTATTTTTGAGCAGACTGGAGGTGTATGGAACATCCAAAGTGACAGAACTGAATGAAAGAATAAGTAAATAAATGGGGAAATAAATGCAAGAAAGAATGAATGAATGAAAGAATAAATAAATAAATGGGGAAATAAATGCAAGAAAGAATGAATGAATAAAAGAATAAATAAATAAATGTGGAAATATATCAAAGAAAGAATGAATGAATAAAAGAATAAATAAATAAATGCAGAAATATATCAAAGAAAGAATGAATGAATAAAAGAATAAATACATACATTTGCTTTTGCCTTTCCCCAAGGAGACCTATTGTCATTGCTTTTCCCTTAGAGACCTATGTGTATTGCTTTTTCCTTCCTCTTCCTTAATCAATGTGTTGTGGCCCGCCCACTAAGTCAGGTCAAGCAGCCAATGACTGATACCAATCTTCAGTGTGGATATGCTGTCCCTGGAAGAGGGTTATGATTGGTAGAAAGTTTAGAAGGAGTTATGCTGGGTTCCGACTTCCCACATCAAAGCATTCCAGGTGCATGGTGGTGCATGACACAGAAAGTGAACGAAAACCATGGCTAACTGTGAGAACGTGTACACACAGTTGCACCCTCAGCAGTGTTTTAGGTGTTAATTAAAAGGATGGCAGTTTAACTGCAACAACTTAATATAACATAAATGGAGCAAGAGCAAGAAGAAGTTGTACGTTTCTAACTACTAACGTTAGGTAGTAGTAGAAGCTCTCCTTTATTAGTAGTGGCTACGAGACAGGTCCTGCAACATCGACTCCCTTGAAGAGAAAACCTTTGCAAAGTCCCAGCTCCAGCATTGTCTAGCATTGGTGCTTCTAGTGGAACAGACCGGTAAGTCATGCATAACAATATATTAATTTTGTCCTAATAGCTTTGATTAGAAACATGAACTTTATGATTAGTGTGTTATTTTATTTTTGGTCTATATCTACTTGAATGAGCATATGTGGGATTTACACAACTTGCTCTGGTTATTCTTTACAGAGATGAGCATCTTGATGTCATTCCAGAAGCCACAGAAATTCAGGTCCTTGAACAAAGGTAACATGTACACATCACAATACTTTTATATATATATATACTTTTAATAACTTTTAGCCCTGTATTGCTTTTCTCCAAATGTTCATAATATATATTTGTAATATGTTTTTTGCATCTTACATGCTGTTTAGCAACTCTGTTTGAAGACAATACTACCAGCCATGTCTTCCTTCTTTTCACTCTGACCTACATAGTTTTCAATTAGCGGCTTATACGGGCACAGAACTGTAGGAAAGTGAGCCGTTGTTTCTGAGAGCCACATGGTCAGTTAGCCACAGCTAAATCTGGAGTGCACTCATATTCGAGTATTTACGGTAAATGCTCCCACACGGAGTAGCTCGTTGCTGTGCTGTTTTTAGCTGTTTCAACAAAAACGCCATTCAGGATGAAAATTCAACCGTTGTGTTGTGTCAGGAGATGCAGTGACTTAACCAGCGGTGAGTAAGAAATATTATGAATAATACATGTAATTTGTTAAGCTATGAGGAGAGTAAAAGTCCGTTAGCCGATAGGCTTATTTATGTAGTGTTAATATGATATAGGCTAAAGCTCTTAAGCTAGTGGTGGTGACTAACAAATAAACTAATTTTGACAGTTACCATTAAGAAGAATTTTATGCTTCTGTTAAATGTGATTGCTATTAAGCTGTGTTTTATGTGTGGTGGTGGAGTCAATTTAAAGTTAACTTAACTGCACTTAACCAGTCGAAATGATTTACTGAAGGCTAGTTACTGTACTTCTATGTCTTACACAGAAGACAGGAGGAGGAATGCGGAGAACATAACCCTATTCTTCAGAGGAAAAGAAGAAGAAGGAGGAGGAGGAGAAGGAGAGCAACAAAGAAATTAAAGCTGCAAGCAGCGTTGGGCGGGCCCTCGCACTTGTAAGCGCGTCTGCGCGTGAGCCGGCCGAGTTGCATATTCTGGAGCTCTGCCGGTGCGGCTGTGAATTTGCAACGCGGTTATGACGCCGCATGAAGGTGTTATATGTCACTTCCTGTGTCCCCTATGTGGAGCTACATAGCACTTGCCGCTATGAATATAAATCGGTATTGACGTGTAGATGTCTGCGGGGTGGGAGAGTTATCAAGCACGTAAAATTTGTTTCAGATGTGAGCATGTACACTGAACAATAATGTACCCAAACAATAAAATAAATTCCTTTTATATTTCCCTGCCTTGTTGTTTATGTGTACATACAGAGGAAGAATGTGAGAACAGCACACATTTCATCGTT
>NC_060166.1:30136208-30139598 GCF_021292245.1 Micropterus dolomieu
ATTTCCACCTGTTGTCTATTCCATTTGCACAACAGTATGTGAAATTGATTGTCAATCAGTGTTGCTTCCTAAGTGGACAGTTTGATTTCACAGGAGTGTGATTGACTTGGAGTTACATTGTGTTGTTTAAGTGTTCCCTTTATTTTTTTGTGCAGTGTATTATATGTAAATGATATCTTAACCACTTCACCATGACTGTCCCAAACATTTTATAGCTGCATGTTGTTATACTTCATTTAACTGTTATGGGATGTGCTGGTGGAGCATGATGAACTTTAGTTTACAGGTTGTTTTTACAATTTAGCTATTATGTTATTGCAGTATGGAAAATGGTTGCAGCAGTTTGCCCCAGTACATTACTGAACTTAAGTAGTATTTAAACTCTGTACTGATTTAACGTTTTAGAATTTTTGTATGGCTCAGAAAAGCTCTGCTCTCCACATGTTAAGTGTGTAATCAGTGATTTCATGTCTTTATTTACCTCTTGTTTTATAATGGGTGAAAATTATTCTGGGGATCTGAATCTGCAATTACACCACTTCTCAGGATTGTGCAGTGCCTGTGAATAGTATGATTAATGGCAATAGCATTGAAGAATGATTAGGTTTAGTCTAGACATCATGGCTCTTAACCCCTACTTGCATGTAATATTGGGTGATGTGCGTCATGATGACTGCATCAGGAGAGCCTTTTGTCTGATAATAATAACTTACTTTTAGACAAACAACCTTTGACAGCATCTGGATCTCTCTTCTTAATAGCTGATATATTGGTTTTCTTTAGGCCACAAAGTAAGAACAATAAACACATTGGCAGTTGGAATAAGTAAGTAAAAACATTGTTTTCACTGTTAATTCAGGTGCGGTTTTTGTCCTCAACAATATTTTATATAGTTAGTATAATGCCAAGTATGTTTGATTGTGTTTCATGTGAATGTTTGTAATTAATTACTTAAATAAGTGTAGCCACATGCATTATATGATAGTTATAAGTATGTTTGCCCCACATTCACTTTAGCAGTTGTGATGAAATGTGTTAGTGAACTTTAGTAGTATTTAGTAGTATATGTGTGATTTGCCCAATATGTCTATGTAAATAATATTTTGTATAGCTGACATGATCTTTTCAGCAGGATCATTGTTTTTGGTACCAAATATTCACTAACTGATTAGACTTGGCCAACAGATCAGCTTTTTTTTTTTTTTTTTTTACCTGACAGAAGGATGAAGCAGCAAAATATTCCTGTATTGTGTTTGGAGTCTGTGTTTGGCTGTCTGCAGCAGGACATGCATGGTGGCATTAGGCAGTGGTAGGAGGAGTGGGAAGGCTGGCATTGAGGTTTGTCTGGATACCGATAAAGAGCTTTAAACCAGTTAATTTTCCATGCCAGTTAACATAGTGACTATATTTAGAGGATAGACATGTTACAGTTTGCTCTGCGTCTCCACACTTTGGCCACTGAGCTACCTCCGAGTGCATATTACCCCCACCCCAAGAGTTTTCAAGCTGTGAAATTCCTGTTATTGTTAGTTATTTTTAAAGTTCATAATTTCCCATAAATCTCACTTTTCACCTGCACTTTTCTTTTCTTTTTTTTTTTTTTTACACACATTGATGTGTGTTGTACCTGAGAGAGAAAAAAACACTTAGCTTTTGTGGAGTTTTACTTAATTTTTATCTGTGCATTCTGTAACTGCATTCTGAGGAAAGACTGTCTCTCCTATCTTAAAGTCAGAGCGGTCCAGTGACACACATCATTGTAATGTAATTGCATCAAAATCTGATGATGATTGAGGGGAGGCTTGATTTATACCTCCATGGACTAGTCTCTCTCCACTACATTGGGCTGCTTTTGATCTCACCTACCTATTACCTGTCAATCACAATAATGTGCAGTGGGTGTCTAGGCCCATTTTCCACCTGCTTGCTTTGATGCCCACCAGCAAGTTGTTGTCACTGCTGTCCATATATACCATGCACTTCTTTAGAAGGCTAATTTCATGCTTGTTGAACTTGAAGAACTGCATTATTGATTGTTTTTATGTACTTTCTTAATAGTGATTATCATTTGTGACTCAAAAGCGGCAGAAGAGCCATAGGGACTCCCTTCCCCTCCCCTTTTCATTAAATGCCAGGCTATTTTATTTTCATGGTTGCTTAAATTCTGATCAAAAGCATTTAGAAGGAAAGAAGTCTCCACGTTCTTCTTCCAGTGCTGGCCAGGCCTTTACCATCAGAGTAGTGACCTGGAAAATATGTGAAAGGGTCTTCTTGGTTAATTTGCCCTCAGAGAAGAAACCTGATCAAGAATAGGGTGGAAAGCTGGGTCACACACATAATCTAATGCATTTTAAAGGCATAAAAATCCAGTCTTTTCTTGCATCTGTCCCATTTTATTCTGCAGTTGGTGGGAGGTGAGTTTGATCTGGAGACAAACTTCATTATCCAGGATGCGGAAAGCATTGGCTGCATGGTGGAGCTGTTGGAGCACTGTGACGTCACCTGCCAGGCTGAAATCTGGAGCATGTTCACCGCCATCCTTCGAAAAAGTGTTCGAAACCTGCAAACAAGCACTGAGGTGGGCCTCATCCAGCAGGTGCTGCTCAAAATGAGCTCAGTGGATGACATGATTGCAGGTATGATAATAGTGTGAGCAAGCCTTTTTGTGCTTGATAGCAGTGGTAATACATGCATGTTTATTTTCAGATTGATTTTTATTATGTTAATGTCCGACAAGTATACATGCGTTATACCTTCTTGGTTTTAGCCTTCAGTCACACAACAAAACCACCTGTCTGTATCTTTTAATAGATCTTCAGTTTGAGTTATACCAATAAACTGGCAATATAGATTTTGGATGGAAAAAGCAAATTTCCATCTGCCAGCCCCACTCTTCAAGAATCTAGGTGACTTCTCCCAGAAAAAGTCAAGCACCAAAGGTCTACAATAAAATGATTACTAAAATAAAATAAATATACTTTTGAAACTTCAAACTATTTTATTTTCCTGATAGTATCGTCTGTGTTGTATTAATTTCAAATACATGCAAAGGCAATACAGTGAATGAAGACAGCAGTGAATTTAATATTTCCTTTAAACATACTGAAAATGTGGAATGTGGAATACTTTTTAAATTTGATTTATTTTACAACAATTTAATAATTGTCATTGAGACAGTATTGAAAAAAGTCACAATGACACTTCAAATAATTTCAAATAAAATTTAATTTCACTTATATATATCAATACAGAATATTAATATATGGCTGCTATTATTCAATTCAATTCAATTTTATTTATATAGCGCCAAATCACAACAACAGTTATCTCACAGCGCTTTTCATAAAAGAGCAGGTCTAGACCGTACTCTATGATGCTATTTACAGAAGC
>NC_060166.1:30143620-30152554 GCF_021292245.1 Micropterus dolomieu
CTAAAGAAATATAAACAACTGAGCAATTTATGACCGCTTCAAAGATAGTGAGTCATTACTTTTTTCCCGTCTCTCTTGTTTACCATACCAGTAAAACTGAATGAATTATACTTTGGTGCTCATTGTTTCTGTAAAATGAACTAAATGATTGAATTGTGTCCATATTGACAAAAGTTTCAACATTTAAATTTGTATAAAGCTGCTGAGAACTTGCTGAAGTGGGCGACCGTTTGGGCTTGAAGAGGTTCAGGCTTCTAATTGAGACCTGTGTTTATTTATTAAAACGTGTTACCACACCAAGTCAGTAAAAGGGATAGGTGTCTAATTGGGACTCAGTTTTTAACTGAAGTTTTTTGATATATACAGTATACATATATGTAAATATTAGAGCTGGGTATCAGTACTTACTGATACTTGTAACACTGAAACAGCCCATCATGGAGTAATATCTAAACTTCTCCAGTCAGCGGAGTATTGTATTTGATCCTTTTTGCAACCAGATCTGGGGAAAAAATAAATATTTGTTGGGTTTTGCTCACAGCCAAAGGCCGCCTCTTTTTTTCTTGCTTATTTGCCAACATGGCGCTTGTAAGCCTCAGCATAGGCTCATCACCACAAGCTTGGCTTTACTTAAACATTAATTAACAAATGAAAATGCTTTGAGAAAGGTTTATTTGCGCAATAAGACAACCTGCAATGCAATGTAAATATAAAGAAGCATCTGCATTGTCCAAAAATCTTCTTTTGAATTCTCACCTGCCACCTAAATTACGTGTTTCCCTCAATATACCACCATAAATTGTTGCAGAAAATGTCTCCAGAATGCAGGAAATTAAGTGTTTAATGCTCAAAGTCTTACTGGGGAAAAACCCCCAGACACCCAATCCTATATTTCATCAATAAATATTTTGTTCTAATTCCTTACATGTCCCCACTACTTTTCAACACAAAGTGACGCCCTTGCTCTTCTCTGTACATTTTCACCATTCACCAATCGATCACTGCATTCTATCACATTCCCATCACCTGATTTCACTCACTTCTTGCTGTTGTCTTTTTGGAGGAGGTTTGCGATTCAACACTAAAGTTAATAAAACACTTCAATTCAGTTTTTCATTGATCCAGCGTTAACAAAATCATTATGTGTGGTTGACTTTCAACAAACGTATCAAAAATCTAAAAAGAAAAGAAAATAGATCACATTGCTTGTGACATATATATATATATATATATATATATATATATATATATATATATACATATATATCAGAGATGCTCACAAGTCTTTGAGCTAGAGTCCAAGTCAAGTCTCAAGTCTCTCATGGTTATAATGAATGTTGTATCACCTGCTGCGTTCAATCCAGGTTGCTTATAAAACTGCATAGCTATAAGAAATACTTTAACTGTAACCTGTTTTTCATTTACAGAGCACAACCATGTAATGTGCAATGCAGTTAATGACAGCTTATAAACCACTCTGAGTCAACACATCCCCCAGACTCTCAAAACAATAAAGGTGTAACCTGTTTTTAACTTACAGAGCACAACCATAATGGGCAATGCAATCAATCAATAGCTTAAACTACTGTAAGTCAACACACCCTGCACACTCTCAAACCAGTGTAATGTTATAACTAAATAAAACTGTAAGGTTACATAATCAACAATAAACCTGGTGATAATTAAGGTGATGGCACCCAGCGGGACATACAATTACATTAATCGACCACCACAAGTTTGGCAAGTAAACAAACGCTCATTCATCTTTTCATAATGAACAACAGTCAAAGTAAACCTCCTGTAGGTCGTAGCTGAAGCAAGAAGCAAGCTAACGTTAGATGGTTAATGCTGAGCTAAACATGTTGACTCACCACATGTTTGTGTTCAGCGCTTCTTTGTTTGGGCCTTGTTGTATGAAATTTTAAAGCCAGAGTTTATGATGTATGGCACAGCCGCTGCCGGTGTTTGTTGTCCTCTCTCACATGCAGCAGTGCGCAGCAGATGCTACGTGTTACGTATGCAGGTTATAGGTAACAGAGTGAGGGGAATAACAGCAAGCTCATCAGAAGTTTCCTAAAAATAAACATTGTTCACGAGTCCCGCACCTCAAGTCCGAATCCAGTCTGAAGTCTTTTGAGAACGAGTCTCAAGTCGAGTCTCAAGTCACTGTGTGTGCTACTTAAGTCGCACTCGAGTCCGAGTCTCTAACTCGAGTCCCCATCTCTGATATATATATGTATGTAATTCACATTCATGGGGACTTAAAGTTAAACATGATCTGAATAAGTGTAGTTATTTTAATTGTGCTTGACCTTTAACAGTCCACTGTATCTCAATCTTAATAAAAAATACAAGTTCAGCTAATTCAGCAGAATCTTCCACCATTTGTGTTCACAGATGTGCTAAGCGTGTGACTCTGACATTGGATCCTCTCTTATACTTGAAGTCAGTGTTCAACATTTAACTATACTTGGGATACTGCAATAAATAGATATGTAGGGGGGAAAAGGAAAATGTTGCATGCAGTGAACATGCACATGTTGATGTACAATGTAAACCAGGATTTGTTAAATAAATAGATACAATTTCGAAGAAGATTCTTGTGAGCTGGTCAACCCTTATTGATGAAGAAGGTTTAAGGAATCTCAGGATGATTTACATAGCGATTTTTATTGGAGTTTGGCTCAAGGAGAATGGCCACAGCGGAACAAAGTGAGGACACAGTGTAGTGCCAAAACCAAATGTGAAGATCCCTTTTTGGGCCACAATATTTATCCCTTTACGGTCATTCTCTACGGGCCTAACTGTGTGTAACCATAGTATTAGATGTTGAAACCTAATGTTTTACTACATTACGTAGTCATGTTAGAATTACGAGGTCACATGTAGGCTAATTCTTTCTACAGGGAGACAGTCTGTCTGTAAACATCTTAGACTGAAGAAGAGCACCATGTATCCCGTTCTTGGCTGCCTAGGCAATGGCTCGTTCCTATGTAGGTGTCGTCATGCACCCATGAAGGAAAACAGCAGCATGAACTATTGCCTGAGAGACAGAGGTCATTTGTGGGTGAGCCAAGTGTGACATGTTGTATGATCCGTAACTACTACCTTTTACCCACCTAGGTCCTCTTAGGAAAATTCCTTCACAACAGTAATACCTAACATTAATCAGTAGCTCAGTGACCCCTACAATGATTCATCACAACTCAAACAGGAGCATGACCTAGATTTCTCAAGGCATCAAGAAACCGTAGATATGGTATTTGGTGTATTTTTCACATCGTTTGATTGAAGCTGCATCTGAGCTTGGACAGCATGGTGGTTAAGGTGGTTGGGTTTTGCACATGGAAGTAGTAGACCGCAGCTCCTCCAGCCGTGATGATCAGGCTCACTTTAATCAGGCGGCTGGTGATAGAGGTCTCTTGGTCCTTCAGCTGGAAGAGACGGTGGGTTATGTTTAAGTTTGGCCAAAAGGTTAGACACTCATACTTAATACATACAGTACTTCAAGTTCAGATATGTTGGGACTCAGGGACAGGTCCATTATGCATTTAGCATGGTATGCAAGGTGTACAGAATGTAGAAGAAACATTGTTCATTGCAGACCTGTCTGGTTTTTAGGGGCTGGTACATGCGGTCAAACTGGGTGAATATTGCCCTGCGGGCTCCCTCCCATTTCCCTGGTCCCACCAAGCGGTACTGGTAGGTTGTGACAGGTCCCCAGAGAAGTCTCTTAAACAGAGGGTAGTCTGTGAAGAAAGGCCAGAGGAGACTTGGCCGCACCCCAATTTCTCCTGCTATGTCATCCATGTAGGAAACAAAGTCAACCTGCAGGGGTGTCAACTTTGACACATTGTAGCTGTGGAGAGCATTAATCAGAAATTAATGTAGGTATTCCACAAAAAAGTTCAAAATGAATATAAAATATAGCATGCTTTGTCTGCACTCAGTCTAGTGTGTTAACTATCCATGAATAAATCATTTAATTTGAAGAATTTTATTGCTGTCAAAAATGTAAAAAGTTGCTGAAACAGGTTCAAAAGAGTACTTAAACAATCTTTGTTAATCATGAATTTGTAACTTCATAGCTGCATGAACTAATAGTCTCATTAACATTTAGCAGTTAAAGAGCCTGATATGGAGGTGGTCCTGATGGAGAATGAACTCCAGATGGCTAATGGAATTTGAATGTTGGACTTACATTCAAGTGACCAGAAGGATGACTCCAAATAAATGCTAATGTTGCTCTGTATCTGCTATATGTGTAATAGGAAACTCTTTGCTAACATGTTACTTATGACACCTTTATTTGGCGGTACTATGTCATGGCGTAGCTTGTTCCGTTGCCCCCAAGTGGCCACACAGGATCAAAATGAATGCAGCTTTAAAAATGCAAGTGGTATCATTCATTCATTCCACAGGGATATAAAAGAAGAAGGGACAATGTTGGCTGAAACAAATAATTGAGGCCAAGGAATATTGGGAGCTTTACTTTTTCTCGATGTCCTTGGTGTCTTTCTCAACAGCTTTTATCATGGCCTGGTTTGAGGGCAGCTTGTTATGTCCTGCAGAGCAAAAGACAAAGGTAAAGGTAAACAAAGGTAAATAGACTGATGTGATTGGAAAGTATCTAGACTAGAGACCAAGGATAAACCAGACATGAGGCCCCACCTTTCAACACACGTGTGACCCAGCGGGCCTGCATTTCAGCCTGGGGCATGATGGCTCCAAGGGCATGGATGAAACCCACGACAGCCAGAGTGGGATGTTCCATGTTGGGAGGAAAAACGTGCTTGTACAGACCAACACGGTACCCAGACTTGTACATAGCATTGCTCGGCAAGTAAGGAAAACCGTAGTTGTATCCTGTGGCGAACACGATCGTATCCACCTGTGACAAGGAAGCGATAAGCTTAAATCGTGCTTGCAATAAAGAAAGATTCTTGAGGGTATCCTTGGAAACAAGGTTCTCTGACCTTTTCCACAGTGCTGCCATCCTCAAACACTACAGTGGAGCCACGGATCTCCTTCACATTTGGTTTGACAATAACAGAGCCAGACAGAATCTTGAAAGGCAGGTCATCATTGATCACTGGGATCTGACTGAAGAGTCTGATGAGGCAGTAAAAGAAGGTAGATACAAGGTAACAAGGGAGAGATTAAGATATTTGGATGATAATAACAGTGAGAGTGACTAAAATGCGAATTGAAATACTGTACATGCACACATTCGACCCACCTTTCTTCATTATGAGTCAAGTATAACTTGCATGCAGAGTGATAATGTGTTTGGTACTAACATCACATCTTACCTGTGGTTGGGTTTGAGTGCATACATGGTGTGGTCATACATGGCGTTGAGTTTCTTCTCACCAAGCCAGTTGAGGATGTTAACTGGCAACAGCTGGAACAAGATGTGGACGAAACGCGTGTTGTACTTCATGTCCACTGGCATACCGTTGTCAGAAACCTGACGGATGACCCAGGCACCACGACGAGTGCTCACATACACCTGCAGAGCGAGAGCATGAGTTATCTTGAATAAGTGATATGTATCAAAGGAAGACAACAGCAATCAGAAAAGACTTCCCAACCTGCTCTGCAACTCTGCTGCCCTCCACAGCGATGTCGCCTCCTGAGTTACCGATGCCGATGACCACCACTCTCTTCCCGTACATGTCTTCAGGCCCCTTGTAGTCCCAGCTGTGGAAGTATTTTCCTTCAAATGTCTCAATTCCTGCAAAGGAGCAGAGTTATGTCTTCATATAATGTGTTACTCTTAGGCTAGGAGCAAGGAGTGAATATGCTATGTTTCCCTCATAAAACGTAAAACTCAGCCTCATATTAATGCAAGCATGGGAAAGACGTCTGTAAATGTCTTTACCTGGGAAGTCTTTGAGTGGCAGGTTAGGGTACGTGTAGTGACCGGAGCAGCAGATAACTGCATCAAAGACATGCCTCTCCTCCTGTCCATCTCTACTCTCGGTCACCACATCCCACTGACCAGTACGTGAAAAGTCTGGTCTCTGTCTGACACTCTTCACTGAGGTCTAAAATATATATACCAGTAGATCAGATGACCTCTCTTTAAACTGCAGTGATATGTTGAATGCACAACATACTCCTTTCTGCACATTTTGTTACCTGGAAGCGAATATGTCGCAACAGTTTGAAGTGTTCTGCATACATCCTGAAGTATGTTAGGATTTTAGAGTGGTGCATATAGTTGGGGTAATCAGCAGGGATGGGGAAGTCGCTGTAGCACATCATCTCCTTGGAGATGTTGATGGTGAGGGAACGGTAGATACTGGCCCTGTTGGGCTCGGACACTTCCTGCAAAGACGAGGTTTCAAATGACAGAAAACATGTGAAAAGAACAATGGTTGTAAGATTGACAGCAACTTAATCCTTCTCATCCAGGTTCACTCGACTAGCTTGGTGCATAAACACAAAATGGTTGTCAGTGTTTTTTCCACAGTGGTGACCTGCCTTGAACTTCCACAGTCCGCCCATGTCATCGCTGCTTTCAAAGCAGGTTGGCACCAAGCCTTCATCCAGACAAGCCTTTATGCTGGTCAGACCACAGGGGCCCGCCCCGATCACTGCTACTCTGTGCACCATGATGGAGCTGCATGAACAAATGGAGATAATGTTTTTAACTCATCACTGGGGTAGGATTTAAGTATTTAATTCCACTAAACTTTCAGTACGAGACAGTTCAGTAATATGACGGTTTAGTGCATGTATTTTCCTACTCTTCCTAAACGCATCTTAACGTGTGCTCATTCAAAATGCTCCAGTGACACTTTAACTACAGTAGAACAAGGAAGGTAGATCAGACATCGTAAAATCTTTTCACTCCAACTTGCATTCAATTATAAAATTGCTTTGAAGATATTTATGATTACATACGACATGAAGCAATTGATGTTTTAGTCAGATTAATGAACTCTTATACCCCAACTTATCAACCCCTGATCTCAGGTTCTGTCATAAAACTTATAAGAAAGAAGAGCAAAGGTGATCTTTGACCGCTATGAAACTTTAGAATGACCTACTGGATGACATTTTCTGAGTCAGAGATGTGCAATGTTTTCAGACTCTGCTTTTTTTTCATTCATTTTTTTTACAAACTGTAAGTGCGCAATTGTAGCAGTGCAAAATGTGAAAATCAGTTGATAACAATTCACCGTTGAGAAACTATTTTGCACATCTTTGATAACCAGAAAAACACATTTTTTAATTTTCTTGTTTAATCCAGTCATGTTGATCATATGCACATGAATAGCCAAATATACATATCACTAAGATATTACCCAACTAACTCAACAATAGCAGTAAAAGGAACAGAATTCAGCAATAAAATATTCCACAACGACAAGTGTGTCATCTCTCCTTCTTACCTCGATCTTTGCGTGTGGGTTTTTTTGTGCCTGTCAAGTTAGACGTGCACAGACTTTTATACTGAGGCAGTGACTGAAGCAGTCTTTTCTTTTTTTCATCCTCTCTAATCCTGCCCAAAAAAGGCAACTATGAATTTAAGTTGTGTTTACCCAAATCCACGGGATTTGACTTTGGAATTTGGAAGAGTAATGATGAGTAACTGAGTAACAATGATTGCTCTCTTCACCCTTTGAATCCATCAATCACAAATGACATGAGACAGTTTCAGATTTGTTCCCCATTTAATTAAAAATCAGTACAATTGAATCAAATTCAGGAACAGGAATAGAAGGTGCCTTTAAGGAATACTGAACAGCACATTCAAATCCACTGAGCATAACACAATCACATACAGGCATAAGTATATACATTAAGCATAAGGTCTATACAGGAAACACACAATATCTAGTATATAGCAGGCAAAACTGAGTGCAGTGAAATATATTTTAGCTGGCTTCATGTTTGACCATGTGCAAGAATAGATGTGACATTTGCTGAATTGGAGTTGAATAAAGAAACAAAATGCAGTGGTGTTTATCAACATGGAAATAAACTGCTGACAGGCTGGAATGTGCGAATCTATTCTATAATGATTGTTATTAATGTATTTTTCTTAGGTTTCTGCTCAATATCAACATGTAAGACAATACAAATCAATCACAGAGGTCATTTGGTCACAAAGTTCACTGTCCAGCATATTTATATTTAGATATGCGACAGAAGGCTAATGAAATTAAAACGCTGGAAGCTACAACCTCTGACCGGTTATCTTATCGCTCACACTGGAAGCTCATAGAGCAATTATTGCAGAGAGAGGCCACAGCATGTAAGATGTCTACAACAGGGCACCAGCATACTAGGGAACAGTCTGTTAAACAACTTTGGTTCATACCAGGTAGCTGGACCTGGTTTGGACCAGCTGGTACATGCCACATAAAGTGTCTCTCAGTCGAAAAGCACGATATTTGTAAAAACTACACAGACACAAAAACTTAACATTCTTTCTGTCCAAAAAACAAAGGTTCAACAATAGTTCATACATCAGACATTTCCACAGAAATCACATGTCCACATATCTGATCATATTCCTAATCAATAGACAAATTAAAACAGAAATAAAGGTGCACCTGTCGATGAACAAGTCCTGGTTTATGGCAGTGCCTCGATGTGTGTGCATGTGTGTAAAGTGAGCATGACAGAGCTAATTTATTATTTGCTGCCTCCTGACCAAGGGGTCATGCCCTACACAACGGCAAAAATCCCTCAGCGAGGAGGAGAACGGTGTGCATGCAGTCAAAGAATGGATCAGGAGCAATAACACAGTGATTCCCAACCTTTTCTGTCCGATGTACCCCCACAGTACCCCTTTATCATACATCTTTAATAAATCGAATGGCTTTATGGTGTTTTTGGCCAAGTTTGTATTTGGACTACTTGGAGTTGGCAGAAACTGGTTGTTTCAACCATTTACATTATTGTTACATTTAGTTG
>NC_060166.1:30152654-30153866 GCF_021292245.1 Micropterus dolomieu
TGATTTCCAACTTGGGTGCGAAAGACTAAGAACAAGACTTTCAAATGAGTTATAGTTTAGTTTAGGTTTAGAGCTGATTAGTAGGCTAGAGTCGAAGATAGCTGCAACTCCACCTCCTCGGCCTGTGCCTCGAGGAATGTGAGTATTAATATGACTGGGAGGGGTGGATTCATTTAGGCTAACATATTCTCCATCACCCAGCCAGGTTTCAGTAAGACAAAATAAATCAATATCATAATCTGATATTAGTTCATTTACTAGTACACCTTTAGAAGAGAGAGATCTGATGTTTAAGAGTCCACATTTAACTCTCCTATTCATTTGCACTATTGCTCTTGTGGTTTTAATTTTTATGAGGTTTTTATGCACAGCTCCTCTTCTGTTTACCTTTTTAAATAATTTCGATGGTCGGGGGACAGACACCGTCACTATAGGATTTTCACTAAGTAACCTCTGAAATGGAGGAGAAGAGAAGTGTGTTAGACTGCGACTCTGCGTAGGGTTTTGGGTGGGTAACTGCTGAAAAAGAAGGGCAGAGAAGTGTGTTAAACTGCGACTCTGCCTCCTGGTCTCAACTCTGGGTTGTCATGGATTTGGATGGATTTCTAATAAACTTGGCCAGATTTCTAGAAATGAGAGCTGCTCCTTCCCAAGTGGGATGGATGCCGTCTCTCCGGATCAGACCAGGTCTTCCCCAGAAAGTCTGCCAATGATCAACAAAGCCCACATCGTTTGCTGGACACCACCTCGACAACCAGCGGCGGAATGACGACATGCGGCTATACATGTCATCACTGGTCAGATTTGGCAGGGGTCCAGAGAAAACTACGGTGTCCGACATTGTTTTTGCATATGTACACACCGACTCAACATTAATCTTAGTGACCTCCGATTGGCGTAACCGGGAGTCATTACCGCCGACGTGAATAACAATCTTACTGTATTTACATTTATCCCTAGCCAGCAGTTTCAAATAAGACTCAATGTCGGCCGCTCTGGCCCCAGGGATGCACTTCACTATGGCCGCTTGCTTCGCTAACTTCACGTTTCTCAAAATGGAGCTGCCAATGATCAGAGTTGGTTTCTCAGCGGGTGTGTCGCTGAGTGGGGAAAATCTGTTAGAAACCTGAACAGGTTGATGGTGCCCCGTGGACTTTGAATGCTTACGACTATTCCTCCTTCGGACAGTCACCCAGCCCCCCCCCCCCCCCC
>NC_060166.1:30153886-30179840 GCF_021292245.1 Micropterus dolomieu
CCCCTTTCCTGGCTGCACAGGGGATGCCGGGGGACGGCTACCAGAGGCTAACTCAGGCCGTTCCGCACCGACTACCGGGGACTGGCTAGCTACAGTAGCTAAAGACTGATCTACCAAGGTGCGGAGCCGGACTTCTAAATCACTGAGCCTCGCCACCATGTCTATAAATAAACTACACTTATTACACGTACCATTACCGCTAAAGGAGGCAGAGGAGTAACTGAACATCTGACACACCGAGCAGGAGAAAGTAGGAGAGAGAGAGGGAGAAGGAGAAGCCATCGCTAGCTGCTAAGCTAAAGTCGCTAACGGCTAAGCTAAAGTACTGTAGCGTCAGTTCCCAAAACTTTAGAACAACTATGAGATTGAACAGCAGTCACTAAAAGATGGAAAGAACTGTGAGTCCTTAGGCAAAATTACTGTAAAGAATAAGTGTTTAGCGAACAGTTGGCCGCTGTAATCAAACAAATGTAACTGTTATTTAGCGAGAGCAGCACAACACGGTACCAACACACAAGCACCGGAAACGGAAATGAGTCGACACGCTTACTGCAATACGTCGTTGTGAGGAGACACAGCCGTAATGAAAGAAGATGTAGATAAATTAAAAATATTAGATATCATTCTATATCCTATATTTAGAAATAAAATTGTATTTATTTGATTAACTATATGAATTGAATTGTTTTTTTTTATTGTATTTTCCTTGAAGCTTTGGCAATACTGATAACATTCATGCCAATAAAACAAATTTCGTTTCGATCTGAGCCCCCAGCTGCTGTAGTGCATTGATCATGCGTACAATTCATCCAGCCAGAGGGAACGATCATCAACTGTTCACAGCGCGCCGGTCGTAATAGCGACACAACCCAATGTAGGCATCGGAGAGGGAGTGGGGCGTTGGTGTGTACAGGGCCAGGGACAGGAGATCACTGAGTGACTGGTCACGCTGCGGATGGTTTGCGATTGTTCCCTCTGGCTGGATGAAGCACGAACTGCTGGCATTTCCTTGATCTGGGTCATTCCAGCAAACTGTATTTGTTTCTGCTGGGGTTTCCCAAAGCAGTTTTTCAGGTGTGCTGGCCCAAGTACTTAGTGCAGTCTTAGGCAGGATGGGCAGGTGAATACGATTTCCTTATTGAATGAAACAAACAAGGTTTTTACGCAGTGGCCAATATTATATAGCTGCAGTATCGGAGGCTGCAGTTTCAGGACCCCCGTAATCCTGGGACCGCAGTTCTAGGACTGTAGTTTTTTTGCGACAGCTCCATCTAGTGGAGTAGTGGTGGTAATGCACAGCAACACGAAGGAGGTTAACCCTGTCTGCTAGCAGCGCAGCTGTAGGGTTCACCGGTCGAGATCCATATAATCAATAACTTAGGTTTAGGCACACACTCGGTGATGGTTGTGGTATGGGTAATTGGCTTCGGAGGGGTCAGTTGTTGTAATCTACGCAATAATTGTTAGTTAATCACCCATAACAGGTACTGCAATTACATGTGCAATATTTCTAATGCACACTTTAACAATTTAGTACTCTTTATTCGGGGTGTTAGTAAATCTGGCCCACAGTGTAGTAACGTCCTGAACTTTTTTCTAGCACCACTATCAGGTCAGAATTTCCCCTTGAACAACACTTTATTCACTAACAAGGTATGCTATCTCAAATGAAAAGTTGAACATTCTGTAGGGACTATTAATTTTATTTTTTCTTGTTGTTTTTGGTACATATAGGCCTTTCTGCAATAAGCGCCAGAATAACTCTGTATTCAGGTCACTATGGAGTTGTCTTTGGAAGTCAGCGTCACTTTCATATTTTACACAATTATGTTGCAGCTGATGAAATCTAAATGCATTTTCCCTGCGGTGCTAAACAATTTCCCATTTAGACATCACTTTGATTTACAATTCAGTTTCCATGTAATTGTAGTGGAAGAGTTTCTGTGATAAATATAATGGAATTTCACAGACAATGAACTCAGCGAGAATGAAGCTAAACTAAAGCAAAACTGTTTTTATTATCTCAGGAGTTGATGCATTTGAGTACTTTTCACCATGAGGACCTCCTGTGCAGTGTGGATGAATTATAATATCTGTAAAATGCAGATGCATTTGATGATTGTCGTTTCCTCCTCTTTCACCTCGTGTGTGTATGTGTGTATATGTGTTGGTGGTGATGCGTGCCTGCTATCTTGCCTTTATAGACTTGCTAGTGGACATGTTGGGAGTGCTGGCCAGCTACAGCATCACAGTGAAGGAACTGAAATTGCTCTTCAGCATGCTGCGAGGGGAAGGAGGCCTCTGGGTAAGTGATAGCAGGGACAGGATGCAGCAATTCGACAACCGTGTGTGTTGGTTTGACACTGTCACTTGAGTTGCCCTCAGAGAGCCATCACACTGATCTGTTTGGGGCTTGTTCAGTAATTGTCTATCTGGAGAATGAGTGAATGAAGTAATTGACAGTGTATTGACTGCAGTCCAAACAGTCTGAGAGAAAGCCTTGACTGCTACTCTTTATGTCTTTGCCACTTGTGCAGCCGAAGCATGCGGTCAAAATGTTGTCTGTGCTGAATCAGATGCCCCAGAGACACGGTCCAGATGCCTTCTTCAACTTTCCTGGTCGCAGTGCAGCAGTAAGCATTAACACATTTCCACTCTGTAGTCAACTAAAATGGCATGTAATGGCTGGTAACAGCTCCACTAATAACATAAATGTGTGTATACTGTATGTAACACTAGTCCAAATGGTTTAAAGAGTTTATAGATAACAAAAGTGTGAGAAATCCACCCTGTGTAAGAAAGATTGATATTGTAGTGAATAGGTGCAGTTCAGGGTTGCTGATAGTTTATCTTGGGAACTGACATATTGAGAAAAAACAGAGATGTAGTAGAGAACATTACACTTGCTACAGATTGGAGCATACTGTTCATCACCTTTGGATTTTGTTGCACCAGACCAAAGCTTGTTGACTAACCGAAAGAGTTATCACAGTAATTTCATTAAATGTGTTTTTTCACTGATTGTTAAAGAGTTGTTTTGAACAACAATCTTGGAGATTAAAATCAACTTAACAGCAAATGCAAATAGGACTAGAATCACTGCTAGATTTATTCCAAAGAGGTTGGACACTTGTCATCAAAAAATATTCAGCATGAGCAGGAATTATAAGGCTTATTAGTTGGCCAGTAAAATGCAATTTCCTGTGTGTTATTTATTGATAAATTAGAACATACACATTTGCGTGACCTGAGAAAAGATGTTTATAAATGTTAAATATTTGCAGTAAGTATTAGGTGCAAAAAAAGAAAAAAACAGTTTGGGATTTCAGATTATTCTATAGTGAGTTGGTTAGTTAGTTGGTTTTTGTGCTCTGACTCAAGTTTATTTCTACACAGTGTAGCTTAATATTACCTTAACTACTCTTGTAGAGACAGTACAACAGATTTTTGTCTGTCTCTCACACTGCGCGATTGTTTTGTCATCTTTCTGTTTTTATTTTTTGTTTTTTTTTTGTCCCAGGCCATTGCTTTACCTCCTATTGCCAAGTGGCCTTATCAGAATGGGTTTACATTCAACACCTGGTTTAGAATGGACCCCTTGAATAACATCAATGTTGACAAGGACAAACCATATCTCTACTGGTGAGTACACAATTACATACATTTGCGCTCCACGTTTCCAATGTCCTCAATACACTCCTAGCCCTCTCACTGGTGCTGTAATTTTATAACACCAGAGAGAAGAAAATTACACATTCTTGTTTTTCATCAATCTAATTGCTTTAGCTTTGTATTAGAAATCATTCCCTCTCTTCAGAGACCTATAAAGCCTCCAGCGTCTTTATTGACAAAGCAATATGCTATGTCTGATACTCTGTGACCTACAGTGATTTTCCCATCTAAGCAGATTATGACTGGAACTTGTTTTTCAAGGTTAAACTAGTTTTACAGACACTATTTTTCACACACTGCCAGCAGTTATGTAATGTGGTTTTCGAAAGGGCCTCATTTTGTCCAGATATTGTTCGTGAATTATTGTAGAGAAAGAAGGGAATTTTTGAGATTATTGAGATTAAAACCCAATGAAGCATGAACCACAGCGACTGGTGCTGGCTGTTACAGAGGAGAATTGCTGCAGTGGAGGCACTGTGGAGGTATTCATTTAGATTTGAATACCTGCCACATAAGATCAACATACCAGCTCTTGCCAGGGCTTGTGGGTAATTAGTGCTAAAATCAATAACCCAAAAGTGCAGTTCGGCTGCCGTTCCTTCTGTTTATGAGTGAGCTTTGGGTGAAAATCACAGAAAACAATGGGACATACAGTATAAAAGAGTTTTGGAAAAGAATGAAAGAGAGAGTGGATAATAAAGATGAAAAGGTACAGTTGGTTGATGTGAAAGACCGTTCAAACTAATTTCTCAGAGATAACAGTTAGTTCACTGTATCCTCTGCTGGCTGCCGTTGCTTTACCTGGATCACACAGTTTGACTGAAATAATCTACTCACCTTGGAAGGACATTCTACGTTTCTCTGATGTGTAACATCAAATACAGAAATATTGGCTAAGCTAAGTTGTTGGTATTCAGGTGGCAGCGATTCCTTACTGACAGAGTCACACAAATGCTGAGATTTGCCAAGCTAATCCCGTTTATTCATTGATCCGAGGGCCTCATAGCTCAGTGGCAGGGCATGTAGACAACAAAAAAGAATTGTATGTTCACAAACGGACCAAGGTGTTGCTTTCCACCTGATGTGTAATCACAAGCAGGCTTGTCCACTGGAGCGTCTTGGCTGGCTCAGTGGTAGCTTGGTGTGGGGCTCTACTGTATATCTCTCTGTCCCTGCATGCAGCCCACAATAAAAAAGCCTAGGCTCTCTTTATCTGCCTTGACAAAGAGGTCTGTTTGTTTTAGATGATCCCAGTGGGTGGTGGTGGTGTGGGGCTTTGACGATGGTAGATTACTATAGAGTGTAGTCAGTACATGTCAGCACTGAAAACGATGTTCAGTCCAAGCGGGGAAAGAACAGAGAATTTACGTGGTATCGCAAACTCTTAGCATCAGGTGATGGCTGTACAGGGTTTGATCATATTGTATACAGGTGACTTTTCCTAAATGCTGGAATTATATGGTATATATTTTATCTGTGGAGTCAAGAAGATCAGATTGAAGGGATTAGACCCAGGCAGCATAACTGAAGCACTGAATCACCATGCCTGCAAAATTTGCACTAGCTGTAGTCTCACCTCAAGTATTTCCCTGTTGTGACTGGTTAAGCGTAATATCATAAGTCTCATAAAAATTTTAAGAAGTACTTGTCAGTTACTGCTTTAATGAATACTTAAAGTCACAAAAAATGCAGACTGCATATCTTGGTCAGAAAACCCTCCACCTCAGTTAGGTTGAAATATATATATTACTAATGTTTGTCGATAAATGAATTAGGTATTGGAAACCTTGTGAAATTTGCAGCTCATGATATATACTGTGCATTTTTCTGTTTACAGCTTTCGTACCAGCAAGGGCATTGGATACTCTGCACATTTTGTTGGTAACTGCTTGATCGTGACATCACTCAAGTCTAAAGGAAAAGGTTTCCAGCATTGTGTGAAATATGATTTTCAGCCCAGGAAGGTAAGCTTTGGCTTTCAATCATGAGTTTCAGCTATTATACAACATATGATTTATGTTTTTTAGACCTATATTATTTTCACATAATCTAATTTATTAAGTTAGCCACATCTGAACATAGATTGCATTACACCAACCACCAATTACCAGAATTGCACATAATTGTGGCCTGAATTGAGAGGAAAGGCTTTGGATTTCAGTTGAAACAAACATAAATGACACTGAAATGTATAGAGCCATGGATGCATGGAACGCTCTGCCTAGTATCTAGATTTTAAACAGCACAATGTACTATCTAGATAAAAGATTTTCTTATTTTTGTTTTCTTATGTTTGTTTTTTTGTGTGATTTTTACTGATAAGAGCTGGGTTCTGTGGTGTGTTGTATTGTGTTATTGTGTTGTTGTTTTTGTCTTTGTTGTGGTGATGTGTGTGATCTTCTGTGATTGTGTACTGTGATGTATAGAGTGTTGTGTATTGTGTGGACCCCAGGAAGAATAGCTGTTCTGCTTCGGCTACAGCTAATGGGGATCCTAATAAATGAAATGAAATGCTCTTTTAAAACACTCTGCAGTTTTGGCTACACTTACCCTTGACTCCACACCCAAACACCTGTTCTTTTATTGGCATTGCAAAGTTGTATGTCTAAACATAGACCTGAAACATTTCCTGAAGATCCCCAGAGGAGTCTTACAGTTGTAATTGGATATAAATGTAGATGAGAAAATGATACTTAATTTAGTGTGGAATGTCAGTGTAGTGTTGCTCTCCCTGCAGAGCAGGAAATCTGGCTCAAAGCATGTGTCAAACAATTAGATCGTTCTCATAACACCTGGGAACAACCATTCATCCTATTCCTACTGCCACAGTGCATGTTTCATTTTGTAGAAGCTCATATGTTGAATTAAGTTTTTAATAGATTTAGGGTTCAGACATCTGCAGATAAGTGCCGTTCTAAATTATCTGCAAGCAGTTTGCACTCTTCCCCTCAGCCATGAATCCTCTTTTAAGTGTCCTTACCTTTTGTGTGTAGATGGCTGTAATTCCATTAGACTGCTCACAGTGCCCTTCGTGGGTCAAACTGATAGACAGTGGGGAGACATAAGAGATGGACAGCTTATTGCCTACTGCTGTCTTGCCCTTATATAATGTTACATTTGTTTCATGAGTTAACACAGTTAGCATGTAAGCATTAATTATATTGCATTGATTAGAAATTAGCAGAAAAAAATCTAAATACTTAAGAGAATACATTTGTCCATAAAATCTTTGAAATAAAAGTTGCTAAATGCTGAGAAACCTTTGGCTCAGCCTTTCACGAACTGTTTATGAAAACATGATATGTTGTTGGCTTTTGATGCCTGAGAACTATTTTGTGGTGTCTTGACATGACATCTTTTAAAGTCACTTCTCCAGCTCTTGACTTGACTTGACTAGACTCGCTGTAGTTCATGTTTCATCCTTGGATAATTACAGCCAGTGTCTGACGTGGCTTTGTGCAAAGGGAACAATGAGTTGCCTTGCCTCCTCTTAGCCTTTTCTCTGATCTATTCACAATGTTCCACTGCAGATTTCCGAACATTAGGTAGTGAATCTCATGGCTTTGGCTTTCTAGTAACTTTGAGGTTCATACTAATCACAGCTTTAAAAGAAACAAATTGGAAAGCTGACGAGAAATGTGGGAGATGTTGTTTAAAAAGTGTAGTTTAATTTAGTTATGTGTGTGTTTCTTGTAAAAGAAAGATGACCCACTTAATAATTCACCTGTTCTGTAGCTCATGTATTAATTTTTTCTTTTAAAATTTTCTTCTCTCCCTCAGTGGTACATGATCAGTATAGTTCACATCTACAGCCGCTGGAGGAACAGTGAAATCAGATGCTACGTTAGCGGACAGCTCGTTTCTTATGGAGACATGGCATGGCACGTCAACACAAATGATGTAAGCTCTCTTCTTTTTACTCCTCCTCACTTTTTTCCACAGGTTTTGATCTTTATTGGCACCGGGCTGACTGAGGCTGCCACATATATTTCGCATGGCTGCAAATTGTGAGAGGAAACCACATACGTCTTCAGTAGTGCTCATTGAGCAAAATGAGTTTTACCATATCAACATGGATTTCTCTCAGATATACGACTGGTATTTCAGTCTTAATTTGAATATCCATTTGTCACAAAGTTGTGCTGCAGTAGAGGGTGGAAGATGGAATATCAAACACTGGGAGAAGAGATTTATGTATAGAGTGAAAAATCTGAGTAGCTACTGTATATATGTGTACAGATATTGTAAATATAATTAGACTGAAGCATACTTGTTTAAAGTGTATGACAACATTGTGAGTGATGGTGTAACAGCGTGATTTGTGCATGTTTGAATGACTCTAAGCCAAAATGAAACCTGTAGTCACACATGGCTCTTAGGGACAGATTTAAAAAGCAATTTGTACTTGCACAGATGAGACACATTTCCAAAGGTGTGCTTCAGTTGTGTATTCAAAGGAAGATTGCACAAATGACAGGCTGAGATATAAGTGCGGTTGATGAAATATTCCACCACATTAACCAAAGCTGCCTTAATTTGTGATGGATAGTTTTTGTGGAGGAATCTTCACCAGAAAAGAAAGTATAAACCATAAGGTAGCATTATTTTGATGATGTCCCCCCCCACCCGTGAAGGCGGCATTACAAAGACACTAGAAATCATACCACAGACCCACCAGGAGAATAGATTAGATTAGCCTTTTTTAACCAAGTGACGAACATGTGAGGTATACATACATCAAATGAGACAATATTCTACACCCTTGCAGTTTATCACATTTTCCTGGATTGGGTTTTTTAAACAACAACCACTGTGCTGTGTTCTCATATTCCATGGAGAGAAAGGTCATGTAACTGGTGATGTGCACAGAAAATATTGTAAGCTGACAAAGTGTGGCTACATGTGGCAGGTTTCTGGTAACATAAATAAGTTTAAAAAGCTGAGAAGTTGTAGGGAGACATTGTTCTGCTTTTGAAACATGGATAATTTGTGTTATCTATACATTTCTGGTTTTCTTCATCTACTATTTCTCTTATTTAAAACTTAAATGTTCCCATTTTAGATGTTTTTTTCTATCGTAGCATTCTGTGTCTTTAGCCTACACACTTAATTTAATGGAGTATTGCTGTCCTTATTTTCACAAGCTCAGTGAGCATAGTTATGTCTTTAAGGTGTCTCTTGTTCAGAAACATTTTAGTGTCACATTTAATCTGTATGTGCTTAATAATTCAGATTGCATAGGCTTTTTAAACAGGGTTAAATAAAGAGCAGCTGGATCAAGATTTGAATTCTCTATTAAGAAATCTGATGCCCCCCCCCCCCCCCCCCCCCCCCCTTGTATAGATCTTCTGACTGTTTCTTCAGTTATTTAATTAGCTGCTGTTGTTATAAGTTATCCTTCAGTTTTATTTTAACTACAATCACAGCACAATTTCTCTCTATCCCAGAGGTTATATTGAGGTTTCCAATCTTTGTAAATCAGGGTTTGTAAATCACCATTGTTTTGCATTTTCCTTTAGGGAATTGTCAACGTTGACACTGAGAGACATAGAAGTTATATAGTTGTAGATATAAGTTTGAAAATACTATTTAATATATATATATATATATATTCACACATACATATATGTTTGCACAATCAAATGTTGTACCAAAGTATAAAATGATGTTGCCTTTTATTTCTGTGTCTCTCTTGCAGAGTTATGATAAGTGCTTCCTTGGGTCCTCTGAGACAGCAGACGCAAACAGAGTATTCTGCGGGCAGCTAGGAGCCGTCTATGTGTTCAGTGAAGCCCTCAATCCCGCGCAGATATTTGCAATTCATCAGCTAGGACCAGGCTATAAGGTATGTACTTGAGGGAGACTAAATTATATTACATGTAAGCAGTCTGCATCACCTATCAATCTGTGAAATCTATGCCAAGTGGTGCCCTCTTTGCTGTGGGTATCCGTCCTGGGAGATGCTTTTCCTCCCAGATAAACAGCTGCATAAATTACCTACTTCTTGGAAATAAAGGCACAATACACCGATGGAAGCAGCAGGCGCTCTGATGGGATAGAGTCCTCAGCCGACTTATATCAGCTGCAGCAGGTGTAGCTTCTTGACAAAGACCAAAAGATTGTGAATACAGAAATATGCTGACCTACCCAGAAGGGGACTCAGCTGTGAATGTTAATCATATGGTGACCAAATATTTGGTTTTGCACATTTTGTTTATTGTTTGTTTATTTTTTTTATTTTCTCTATATCCCTAAATATTCCACTGACCTCATCATGAGTGTGCTCTCAATTTCTTCTAAGATTCAGAAACTGCTCTCTCTCCCTCTCACGGTCTCACTTTTGCTCCTGATGCTCACAAAGTGCTGCTTTTTCTTCACAGTTTAAAGACCTGCACTCTGTCATAAATGGAAGAATGACACACACTGCCAAATCAGCTTTGAACACAGGATGTGTCTCAGACAATTTACAATATCTCTGTCCATCTGTGTTTACTTTCTAGCTGCTTCAATGACAAAATTTGACCTTTTTTTATGGCAGGAAGGAGTAGCAGTCTTTGGCTTACTCTGTTGAAGATTGTGAGATGGATGTTTGTAATTTCAATCAGGTCTATGAATGCCTGGAGATTCCCAAGAGAACTCATTGTTTGGTCTCTTCACTAATGGCTGGTGACTTGCCGTGTACCTCCTTAATTGTGGTTCTAAACCTTCAGCGGAGCCATCCTCTAGATTTCTCAAAATAATGAAGAGCATGTCCCAGGGAGACAATTACCTGCAATTGATGAAGCCGTATGATAGAAGTATGATAGAGCCAGTCAGGTGAGTTGAGGAGGAAGGTCAACGAGTTGTCAGGCCCATTGTGCTGTCCAGGTGACGAGAGACCTGTTGGTTGAGTGCAGCAGATCACAGCATACATCTGCTACAGTATGTACATTGGACTTTCATTATATCGGTTGTAACTCAGCTCAGCTCCACAGCCAGAGAAAAAACATCAGAGCTGATGTATGATTTATTTTTTGATCCATGGTCCTCTCATCCATGTTTGATGTTTGACATGCTTTCCCTTGCTCACACAGTGTATTGAATGTTACTGTAACTTCTGCGGGTAGTTGAAATGCAGAGATTATTGCTGCCTAGGGTTACAATTTCTACTGCACGTTATGATTTATGACTATAAATCTGACAGACCTATTAGTACAATCTGTTCCCTGGGCTCTTTTCATATTGCTGTATGTGAAATTGCACTCTGAACTGAGATGGACTCCTGGTTATTTCATTTAAAGTACCAAACATCTTTCACTGTATATTGCTATTTCTATGACTGACTTGAAACATTCCCAGCCATTTGGAGATAATATCAAGGGCCAGTGTTGGGTCTACTAACACTGAGGCTGACAGAAGCTAACTGTCATATCAGACTGTCATTCATCACTGCTGTTTTAGCAGGGTTCATAAGGTTTGGTAAAAAGTGTGCACTGAATGGTTCATACAAGGGAATTGCCTCAGAAATGTGTGAAATGTATCTCTGTATGAACAATATAGTTCCCAGTGGATACTAGTAAACACAACAGAAGAGTTTTAAAAAGCCCAGTTACTGAGGGTATTCTGGATAACTACATATCTCTTTCTAGCTGTGGGAAATAGCCTGGCCTGGAGTCATTTAGTAACATCTGTCACACCAATATACAGTGACAGCTTCACTGAACACAAGTTTTAGTCACTGAGTTGACTAGTCAAAACAATTAAGCCATGACTTTATGTCTTTCACATGATGCACTCAGAGTTATTTCTGTCTTTACCCTCTATCATCTCTACCATATGTGTTCTACATGAGGCAGATTAGCTAGTTGAATTTGTGCCAACAGTGCTCTGCAGTATGCACCACAGACTGCAAGGAGAGACTGAAGAGCCTCACAGTCCCGGTTCTCCCCTGTCAGGGAAGACTGGCCTGTGGAATGATGCTGTTATGCTACAGGGTTTGTTACTGTAGCCGTAACCCATGAGATCATTATTGTCACGCTGCGGCAGGGCTGATCCTAAAGTGCAGGGCAGTGGAGCTTGTTATTTCTTGTCACTTGGGTTCCATGAGTAGGAACTTTTGAAGGATGTTAGAGACTACATGATGAGATGCATGCTGGCTGCTCTGTGGACTTTATCATAGCAGATGAACAGCATCCCTCCTATGCCTTTTTCATCATCTGACTGGAAGGAGTTAAATGTGGCTGAACCCTCTCTGTTTCTGCAACTTCCCTGTAAAACTTCTGCTAGAATAATGCTGCCAGGCTACAGATACAGCACCAGCAAATGTATGGATATTTACCAGTATCATTTGGAAACAGGATTAACATGCCCAAAGTAAAATCTAAACCCAGAGGATAAAGTTCTAGGATCTGAAAACTTTTGCAATACAAGCTGATTCAAATGTAGTGTTATGCAATATTTGTAGCAGGTATATACAGCAAAGAAAATATGTGGTATGTTTCCTCTAAATGTTGCCACCTACTTAACATTCAGCTCTCAGAATAGAATGCACAATCGTACAATTGACGACCGGAGTCGGCTTACCATTTTATCCATTTACTACCTTACTGAAACAAGCAGCCCAGATTTAGATGCCTTTTAGGCTGGTGCATGAACCCTGTTTGCTTGCATTGCGTAACATACTGTATTTATCTACAGTCCCTCTAGGACCAGATGGTTGTTTCTCACTGGAACTTCTACTTCCTGTCTCTCTTTATCTTATCACCATCCGCTTGAGGTCCATGAGTTAGAGAGGGAAGGATAAACATGTCTCTCATTCATTAATAATTCAACCCTCCTGATTAAATGACTTGATATCCTTCTTAAGCGTATTACATTCACACTTCATCGACAGATTAATTCAGCTCATCTGTCAACAGTTTATTGATTGAGTAAATTAAGACTAGTATGTTATCGATCAGCTATTTGTTATGCTAGCCATAATAAATGTGTAAGTGAGACAGTGACTGGGTGAACCTCCTTCTTTTTGCACAGCCATCAAATGTCTTCACATGTCTTAGGGAATAATAAAATTTCAAGACATATATGACACATTAAAAACATATTAGACACATCCTTGATCCTTATTAAGAGGTTAGACATCACAACAATCATTACGTCACCAGTGCAATTTGTTCTGTATTCATGAGAATTATAGCATATATACTCAGCAAAATAAGAAACGTCCTCTCACTTACAACTGCTTTTATTATCAGCAAACTTAACATGTGTTAATATTTGCATGAACATAAAAACAACAACAACAACTAAGACATAAACTGCCATTATTATTATTATTATTATTATTAAGGTCACAGTCATAAAATCTTACACTAAATAGACCTTTCTACTGACTCTGAAAAATACCACAAGAAAGATGCCTGCTCATCTGTGTGAACATGCCTTAGGCATGCTGCAAGGAGGCATGAGGACTGTAGATGTTGCCAGGGCAATACATTGCAATGTCTGTACTGTGAGACGCCTAAGACAACACTACAGATAGACAAGAAGGACAGCTGATCGTCATGTCAGACCACATGTGACAACACCTGCACAGGACCACAGGGCCACACCAGATTGGCTACTGATTGTTACTTTTGATTTTGACCCCTCCTTTGTTCAGGGACACATTTTTCTATTTATGTTAGTCACATTTCTGTGAAACTTTGTTCAGTTTATGTCTTATTTGTTGAATGTTTTTATGTTCATGCAAATATTAACACCTTAATTTTGCTGAAAATAGAAGCAGTTGTAAGTGAGAGCATGTTTTCTTGCAGAGTGTATAAGACTTTCTATAGGGTTTATAGGTGTGTCTCAACTGTGTATAATTTAGTTCAAATTTTTCTCCCTCTCTGCTATAAGAGGGCCAAAATTCAATAAATAAACGCTGAGTGTGATTACTTGGGATGGGAAGTGACAAAGTAACACGAAGCTAAATTGCAGACTGACGGCTTTAATTTAAAGGTGTTTTCAGCCATACTGGATGAACTCCTCTCGTATTTGCTCCTGTTTCATGAGTGCAAAAAGTGTATTTGAACAGAAAGTATCTCTTCCTTAAGAAGCCTATGCATTGGTAAAAATGTTAATGTGTGCTTAGTAAAAGACTGCAATCATGGCACACTCTGTAGCCTTTTTCCATTTCAGCCTGAGAATTCAGCTAAGACTGCTTGGCTTGAGATTTCCCTAGAACATGTGAGAGTAAATGGCTGGGTTAAATTAATGCAGGTAATCTACAGTATCATAGCAACTCTGATCCTAATCATTGTACTCTGCAGTAGAACTTGAAGATTATCATCAAAGAATCCTCCCACATAAAATGCGAAGGCATACTGTTATATCTATGAGACACAAAGATCAAATATGTTTGCATTACGAAATAAAAATCTATTATTATTAAATGTTATGCCTAAATAGCGCTTTTTAATGTAGCTTTTCTTAAGCAGTGTAACGCATACTGCAGCTGACACAAACTGTGTTCTGTTGCATCACTAAAAAGCAAATATACGGTTGTGTTGTTAATTGCAGCAATAAAGAATGATAGAGGATAGCTTTTAATCAATAGGAAATTTTCATGCATTTTCAAAATGTTTATATACTGTAGTGCAGTCTCAAGAAGAAATTCTGACCTCTAGTAATGTGTGGTTGCTAATACAAAAAAGCCTCTTGTCATTTTTCATTTTTCACATCTTATCAAGTTATAATTAAACATTGCACTTGAGACACATTGATGTGCATGCATGTACAGGAAGGAGCTACTCAATATATTGCTCTCACTCTCTCTATTTTCCCTCATTCTCCTGCATCTACATCTCTTTCTTTCCAGAGCACATTTAAGTTCAAGTCAGAGAGCGATATCCACTTAGCAGAGCATCACAAGCAGGTGTTGTATGACAGCAAGTTGGCCAGCTCCATCGCCTTCACCTATAACGCCAAGGCCACTGACGCCCAGCTTTGCCTGGAATCCTCGCCGAAAGAAAATGCCTCCATCTTTGTGCACTCACCGCACGCCCTTATGCTACAGGTCAGTCGCTTTACTCTAACTATCCCAGATATTGATTGATTGATTTCTGTTGCGCTCATTACAAAAGTGTGTTTTATTGGTTTTATATTATCCTCACAGGATGTAAAAGCCACAGTGACTCACTCCATCCACAGTGCCATCCACTCCATTGGTGGGATCCAGGTGCTCTTCCCGCTCTTCGCTCAGCTGGACTACCATCAGCTTAATGACAGCCAGGTGGAAGCCACTGTATGGTAAGAAGTAGAAATTTTGTTACTATACAAGAGAATTTCTCTTTTTAGAAATCTGAGTTGATGCCTTAGAAATTATACACATGAAATTGTATGATAAAAGCTCAGTTTAGAGTTATTGTGAATTTGATTACTTTTTTGTCCCTGATCTAAACCCTTTTAGACCTTGTATATGAGGCTGTGTTTTCAACTGAAGGAGAAAAAAAGTCTTAAGTAATATTAATGACTATTTAAAGTTACAAAAGGGTGGATTTTTGTATAAATATTTGTTTTTTCTGTATTATCAGCCTAAATTAAGGTGGAGGTGCAACAGAAAATTGGGATGTTGTAGACTTGTTGTTAATTATTATCACCATTCTTGTGGTGGTGTGGTTACAGGCAGTAAATCTCATCAAAAAAATGGGTTTGTTGAAATGTTACAAAATACTATCGGGAACGAACATGACATCTTGGTGATCAACATCCAGAATTAGAGTAGATGTCTGTTGGACAAACAACAGTGTTTCTGTATTACATCAAGTACTTTTTTCTGCTTTAAATAGTGTATTTTGTCTCGTGTAATTTGGTCAACATGTACATCAATACCAATATAACTTCAATAAACCACTGCCTGCTTATAATACCATCCTTGGTCAAGCTATAGTCCAGTTTTCATTGTTACTTTGTGGTTCAGACTCCTCTCATCCTCGTCATCCTGGGTTGGTCAGTCCAAAAGCCACCCCACAGTGCCCTGGATGGAGACTGAGCTCTGTTCTAATCCTGACTTAGTTCAACATCAGCAGTACAACTAGATAGACTCAGGAGTGGCCACACAGCAGCACAAATCTCTCATACTCAGGGTTCTCTGCCTCTGTAGTTTCCTCTCATCTTTGCTTTCTGCCCCTCGTTCTCTCTCGCTTGCATGTGGAGTGTCTTTCCCTCACAATGTGTCCCTCTCCCTAACACTTGCTTTGTCTGTGCTTTTATATTGAGTCCTCCTAAAGTCTGCTGACATTAGGAGTTCAAAGATTCTACAACAATGAACTCTCTATAATGCCTGAAGATCTGCTATGGCTGTTCTCAACCCTCAAATAGTGATTTAAAAGCATTCCTTTTAATGAACGTGATCTCATTTTACTCTGTTACACCATGAATTTTAATAAGCAGTGACATAACACCACTACTTTGCCAAATTGGGAGGAAGCTGTGCTTGCAGTAGGGATCAGAGGCTAAACCACGAGCACACTGAGTTGACTGTCGCCCAGTTCTGTAAGTGTTCCCCCTGGCCCAGCTAAGTTGGAGCAGTAGTGAGAAATGACAAGGTAGACAAACAGACACAGTGCAGAGTGAAATTTGTATGCTTGTTGTGATTGTATCTATGGGAACGCCTGCAGAGGAGTGATTGTGTTTTTGTGATTGTTGTGCTAGAGTGGAAGCCACCAGAGGATGTAAGGGAAAGCCGATTGTGAAGTGTCACTGAGCACCACTGTCACTAAGCCAAGGGCTTCAACTGAAAAGAAAAAAAACATCTTCAGTGCACTGCCTTGCCCCCTTGAAACCCCTCCCCCCACCTCACATACATACACACCCTGTTACATCTTGTGCCTCAGACCACTCTGTGGAAGGAGAGAGCCCAAGAAGCCAACCCTTTATTCTGAGTTGAAGAGGGCTGGAAGTAGTGAGCTAGAATTCCCAGATGATTGCTGACATCCCCTGAAAATTACCTTATTTTTTTCCCTCTGCCACACTATCTCCTCATGGCACTGTAGTTCATAGATTGACGCCTTCATCGCCTGTTGAGTGTGTGAATAGATACACTCAACAGGCAAATTTTAGAATAATAATAGAATGTTTTATCCCTGTGTGAGAAGTTATGCCTCCTTGTTTTGCAGTGCCACTCTCCTGGCCTTTCTGGTTGAGCTGCTCAAGAGCTCTGTGGCCATGCAGGAGCAGATGCTGGGTGGAAAGGGCTTTCTGGTGATTGGATACCTACTTGAGAAGGTATGGTAGAGCCTCCGTGACATGTTGCGACTGTAACCAAAGCGACACATCACTTCTCAGAAAATTACCATTTTTATATTTCCAAATTTATCCTCACCCATACAGTGGAAATCATTACAGCCCCATTTAGTTATGTCCACCTACTACTTCTTTTTAACTCAAAGGACTCTGGCAATTTTCGGATTTTGAACTCAAATTTATGAGTTTTCAAAAGCTAAACTTGCATTAATTCATTGTGTTAACAATGTGAGACTTTTATCAGATAAATATGTGTTGATTGAACTTGTAAAAACAGCAGGTGTGCAGGGATGGGAGCAAGAGAAAAAAAATAGCCAAGTTGCTGCGTCTTTTGAATTTGAGAGAAACTGTCTTCTTTAAACCATGGTGGCAAAGTTAAAACATGGACATAATCAATTAATTATTAGGGTTGAGTAAGTTCTCAGTTGAAATGAGTATCCGGTACAGATAATGTACTTTTTACGAGTATGAATATCAACAGAGTAAAATGTGTCAATATCTGTCCTTTTTAAACCTTTCTCTTACTGTAATCAAAAACATTGACTGAAGCTCAGTTCTGAGGCTGTTCTGTAAGTAGTTTTCTAATAAATATAGCAACTTCTGATCAACCCATTCCAATTTCATGCTTAAATAACTAACTTCTGGTTAGTCCCGCCCGTTGCGAGTACAATACAGAAAATTTACAGTAACAGTAACAGACACAAATAGCAGTGGACTCGCTCATCCCTACTAATTATCTATTGCATACAAGTCATATATTCAAATTCCAACCAAAATATAGACATTTTTGTGGTAAACAACAAAGGACTGATGCCACCATTGGAGGGGGTACCTGACAAAGGCCTTATACATGTAAATTGTAACAAATTTTGGAATTTAAATCCTCTTGACTTGAAATGGAAAGTACTATAAATGTAAATAAGTTGTTTTAACTCGAAACCGTGAACTACAATGATGCAGAAATGTATGTCGGTTAGACTAGTTAAAGGAAGTTTTTCTTGTATTAATAAAGTAAAATAATTATTTGTTTTAAGTATGACATTGAACTAAGTTGAAAAAGTTCAATCAACTAAAAAGACAACATCTTCAACTTGCATTTTCAAGGCAGCAGGTGAACTTGCATTTCCAAGTTAAAACTAATGTTTGAAATGTCTTACAGCATACTGTGTTGTTTGCAAGTTCAAGATCTACCAATATATATATAAGTCTGGAAACAGGCGGGCTCATCACAGTAAAAATTATTTTCTCAGTTTGAACACCAATTTGAAAAAGGAATATGTCCAATTTGAAAAAGGAATATGTCCAACTATTCACTATCAAGGTGTCCACAGTCTGATCTTTCATTGCCTGTAGCAGAGCCCTGAATGTGTCTTTGAACTAAACAGAGCTAGAGGAAGAACACCACAAGACTGCTTCGCTTCCCCTTCCCTTGGTTTCTCTCTCTTTCGGCATCAATCTTTATTTACCGATTTTGTGATGCAGATCTAGCAGCTTGCCGGCCTCCCCAGAGTGCTGGCTCTTTTGGAGCTCTGAGAAATGACTCCACTTTGTCACTCAGTGACTTGCCTGCCTGCTGGCTTCGGCTGCTGTTAACTAACAGCCAGGCAGAGTCGGCACCTGAGAGCAACCGTTTTTTTTCTTACTTCCTTCCCGCTGCCAGCTTTCACACTTCCACATATTGCACCATCTGTTAGTGATCTGTTTATACCACACCTTCCTTTCTCCTCGTGCTCTCCCCCCTTCATATTTCCCTCTCTCCTGCCCTCACCAAGTCCCCACCTGGGCAGCGAGCAGGTGCCAGACAGGAGCACTAACGGGATTTGTCAAAGTGAAATTCTCTGCAAATTCAAGCCTCTACAACTTGCCGTGATTTAGTTTAAACACTTTTTTAGATTCTGTAACTTCACAAAGAAGATCAATTTATCACCAATACCAAGATGCTAACCTACTGCTATAGAACATAGGTAGTACACACAAAACCAAGTCATCCTTTAACTGAGCCTACATACAGAGGAACTGACATAGATGCTTCAGGGAGAAGGACTTTAACTTTAAAGTAAAGACATCTTTACTTTAAATACTTTACAATTATTTCAGCCATTGCTTTTTTAAATTAACTACAAAACATGCAAAATTTAACAGCATATAAAGTGGAACAAAACAATAGAAACATTCAATTAAATATTACTTACATATCTGTTTTTCACACATCTCTATTCCATCAGCCTTGTTTCTTTTCTTAACAATGAAATCTATCTATTCTGTAAAAAATGTATGTAAAAACCTTTGTGCTTTTATACAATACTTAAAGACCAATTTAGGTAACAAATTAAAGATTTTAAACCTGCAAATAGTTGCTTAAATGGTGGGCTTCCACCCCAAATTACCCAATTTTGTCTCTGAGTTCCATGAGTATGATTCTTTTTGACGATTCATTTTTTTCTCCTCATGGGTATTGCAAAGAGACATGTTATGGACAGTTAACATAGGTTGTTGCAGAGAAATACATGCTTAGATCAGAATAGGCTTGGCAGAATGATTGTTTAACATGACTTTGTGCTTCTTCCTACAGTCATCACGTGCACACATCACCAGGGCTGTATTAGAGCAATTCCTCTCCTTTGCAAAGTATCTGGACGGTCTGACACATGGGGCACCACTGCTGAAGCAGCTGTGTGACCACATCCTGTTCAATGCTGCCATCTGGATCCACACCCCTGCTAAGGTGAGATCCTGCAGGTAACTCAGTCCATGAAGGGACAGTTGTCTTTGAATGTGATTAGGCTGAAGTGGATGCATATCTTTCAACCACAGAAAGCTTCAGTAATATTTTGCATCATTATTGCTTCTGCAAAGATGAAAATAGATGCTGCCTGTGTTTCAAAGGAAATAGGGGGTGGAAATTTAGCGTGTTGTGTCACATCGTTGTCAGTTTTGGTGAGATTCCACAAGTGTTTATGTCAGTGGTAATAAAAAGTAGTTGTGAAATATGATGATACATGATTTTAATGAGCAAAATGCAAAATTATGGTGACTAGGTTGGGTTGTCAAATTAAAGAATATGTAGTTTCACCCTTTGACTGTTCCACTTTCCTGTCCTCAACCTTACCAAGTTTTTAAATGTTCTAAAGTCCCACCCCCTTTAAATAATGACCCATGAAAAAATGGGATGAGGTATATCAAAGGAGCTGAGTTTGTGTGGCAAATACATTTGCCTCAGGAATGCTGCTGGTGGGCCAAGTCATGAATAAATAAAAGGAGGAAATAAATACAAAAGTGTCTGGAGCTTTGCCTGCGACACTTCTCCAAAATAGAGCGTGGAGAAAGAGAGAGAAAAAATGAGAGAAACAGCGAAGTAATGAAGTGGGTTAGAACGCTTCAACAGCACAGAGAGCTACGCTTGCTTCTTCCTTTAGGACATGCGACAAAGTCCACATTTCCTCTGTCCTTTTCTGCTGCACAGGGTAAGGAGAGCCAGATGTGTGAATGATGGGAGCATGCAATATGCATTAATTACATGGGCCCACTGACCATATCCTAGTAGACAAATAAGTTCTGTTCTCATGGAAATTACATTACCAACAGCACATCTCCAGTAGCCTCAAACCATATCGCATCATGCTCACATCGTAACCACACTGCCGCCTTTCATCATGACTCACATTTCAATCGTTAATATCCTATAATTTATGACATATGGGGAAAAAGCCCTCAGTATTTATAGCTGGAATGGCTGTATTGGGATTAAGGATTCTTGTCAGGTCTGTTGCTAATTACAGAGGACATGCTAATCATCACTGAACAGAGTGGAGCTGCGACAATTATGAAACTGAGTAATATAGGGTCAATGGCCACCCCTAACAAACACTTGCAAGGATACTAGGCTCAGCTAGTGCAATCCACCATAGAAAAATGTGGTATACGGTTCAAAGGATTAATTTCAACATATATATATATTTTTATGTGTTTGTGTTTTCCCACTCCAGGTACAGCTGTCTCTGTACACATACCTCTCTGCTGAGTTCATTGGCACAGCAACTATCTACAACACAATTCGTCGAGTGGGCACAGTGCTTCAGCTCATGCATGCGCTAAAGTACTACTACTGGGCCGTCAACCCCGCAGACAGCAGCGGCATCACACCACAGGGCCTTGGTGAGCATATTTAGCATTTTGGGGGGTTTTATTCAGCAGAAGTCAAGCTAAGTTTTTTGTGGTGGCATATGGTTTGATTTGATTTGGGTTGTTGTTTATATAAAATGTTTCCCATTCATCTGAAGGCTCATCCAAGTAAACCTCTGTGTTTTAGAAAGGAAATCACTGGGAATGAACCAATCACAATCATTGTGTGCAGTCACAAGCCTGCTATCAAAAGTGGCTTCCTGAAATGGCAGCAGCTCCCCCACATTTGAAATGACTCATCCCCACATGGAAGCTTGCCTGTCAGCTGTTAGGACTGTGGCCATCACTGGAGATGACAGTGAGGCAGACATGCCACATCAATACTGTCATCCTCTAGGGTGCTTGGTGTGGGTGTTAGGCCTCTGAAACCTGGGCCAGTAGTAGACTGGCATCCTCTCTCTATGAAATAACAGTCCGTCACCAAGCATGCTGTGCTGGAAGTGAAAGTGTCCTTGAACTGTCATTTCCTTTTTTCTGTCGATTATTCTTTTCTAAAACTAGATGTGTTGTAGTCTAGAGGTTGTTTTATAATTGTACTGCAAGCTCAGTTTATGCAGCACCAAGGCCCAATGAAATCTACTTGCTGAAGGTTAAAGCTTGTATTCTGACAGTGTTGATGAAATCCTTGTCATACAGTCGAAGGTGATTTCTTCCAAATTGTTTTTCTGTGCTTCCATTGACATTGTTAGGACAACTAATCAAATTTATATCACAAGTGAACATCACATTTATTAACACCGCAACATTCTCACAGGCAGAGTCAGAGATGGCTGAATGTAGCAGCATTAGCCTATATACACGCCACATCAAGGCACTTGGCCTACATTCTCGATCTGTTAGAGCCGCGAGTGATCCTAATTGATTTCCTACTAATAGTGGCAGTGACCTCTAGACTGAGGTTAGCTCGGATAATACGGGCACACATATCTGTAGGTTAGATCAGTCCATTGGCCCATCAAGCTAACTTTTCCGGATTTTAATTTGTCCCTTATCCTATCTACTTAGACTGTGCAGTATCCCTTATCCCGTCTTGTGCTGTGCAAGGGAACATTACAAGGCTTAATAAGTGACAGCTCAACCTATCTAGAGCCCATGTTCAAGGATAATGAGCTATATTGAGCTTGGACATCAAAGGAACTTTTCTCATGATTTTCTTTCTGTCATGTCCACTAAGTTGGACAGTATTGGTAGGTTTTTTGTTGCTTTCACCACTGTTGAATAATAGATTTTGATGTCAAAATCACTTGTTTGGGAAATCTGTGTATCTGTGTAGCCTCAGGCACTGCAGTATAGTTTTGCTTTATATTGAAGCATCACAAGACCTAGTTTTGTTCTTTTATTCCTTTCTTTTATTTTTTGTCAACACAGGTTGAAAAAACACCAATATAATATACAGGATGTATACACACTCTTTTTCTCTTTTTTTAATTACATGTAATAGAAATATATGTATTTGCATTTTTTCATTAGAAACAAATTTGGATGTTGCATTTATATACAGACTGTTGAACCTGCATTAACAAACAGCTTGTCACATGTGAACTTCACTACATTTGTAATTTGTGTGAGACATCCCTGCCATGGCTCCATTGACAAATGCATTTCTTTTTCAAAAGGGAATTATATGTTGCCAATATATGTGGCTACACACCTGCGCGGATAGGTGTAGATGTCTGGGGTGGGTGCCAGGTGAACGCAAGGGTTATTGGATGTCTGGCTATAAAACAGGGTCTTGGGACATGTATAGTCACCTCTCTGGTGGGGAGGGAGATAGAACTAATGCAGGAAGTAGAACCGGATTTAGGATTGTATCTTGCTTCTTTTTTCCGATGATGTAGTCCTTTTAATCAGACCATGTCCTCCAGTGTGACACCCAGGTAGTGTGAAGAGGTGGGGAACAGAGTAAGCACCTTCAAGTCTGTGGTCCACTGCCAGTAAACAGCAGATTGCCACCTTTGGGTTGTGAGCAATTTGTTGCCGTAAGTCAGAGGAGATCAAGAATCTCAGGGTTCTGTTTGCACATGAGGACCATGAGATCTGCAGATAGGTGGCAGACATTGCTTTAAACTCCCATGATTTACCAGTCAATCTCCAACGTCTGCCCTGCTCTTGTTTTTACTAAATAATAAGTGATGACATTGGCAGTAAAGCTGTTCAGCCAGTCACCACGTTCCATTCAAGATGGTTCTCTCTGCATAGTGACTGAAAGAACTGGAGGCCCAAATAAGTTTCCTCCCCAAGATGTCTTTGCTAAGGGGAATGATTCAGAAGTATAAAGTGGAACTTAGGAACAAGGTAAAGAGCTCAGACATCTGAAAGGAGATTGGTGTACAAAGTCCATTAAAGTTTACGTCAGAACACAATGATAGATCATGAAAATGTTAAGATGGGCCAAAAATTACTAAAAAAAATCCATATATATATATAATATAACATGTTGCTCTATTCTCTGTGGTTGTGGGTTATCAATCTATGGATGGTGTTGATTGCAAAGAACTACACCTTTTAAAGGTGACCAAATATTATGCTATTCCATATTTTCTGTCATATGTATAATGTTACAATGTCAGATGTTCATTTTAAACGCGGCCAAAGCTTCAAATAATGGGGTACACATATTTAAAAGAAATCCATGTGAGCCAAAACCTCAGGTATTCCAACTGTTCTGAACGCTCCGGTTTCAACAGTTTTTGTCATACGGAGCCAGTTTTCTATATTTGGTCATTTGAGCGCAGCCCCGTCCTCCTGGCAACTGCTACACTCAGTCTGTCTATACTGCTCAGCACAGGACGAAAAAAGATTGGATACAGTTTCTTTTTTCGGGTCAACAACAGCCCGGTCGGTAAACAGGCTTCAGGTTCTTGGCCAATCAGACAATAAAGTTATCTATCTATCTAAAGCCAACTGTCTTCTGTCCCAAAACAGTGACAGAAATTCTCCTCCGACAAGGATTATTTAAAAAATACATTTAAAACACACATTTAAAACCTGGCCACCGTTAAAAAAAAGGGTGTTAGGAAGATGCCTGATAGAATACACACTGACACACACCTTTCCTTACGTATGGTGCTGATTGTTGTTGAATTGCTGGGAGATTGTAATGGGCTGAGAAAATAGCTGATTCTGGGGAAGACATATCTTGAAATGGATTGCCTTCCTGCTGTAGGTAATTCTCAGAGTGGGTCTGGTTCCATTGATCTGCGCTTGATTTGGCAGGTCAGTTTTTCTCTCTGTCCTTCTCAACTGAGAAATGACCAAACAAAGGCACATATGAGGAGGGAGAAAGCCAAGTAGATAATGAAGTGTTCAATTATATGGACACAGAGAACACATTTAAAATGGAGCTCCTCCAGCTACTCACTGTTTCTGGAAGTGCCTGCTCTTTTTATATTCCTCAGGTCTTAATAGAGAGTGCTATCAAATTAAAGCCATGTATCATTCGGTTATACACAGAATCACTACAGGCACTCGCAGAGAGATGCCCATTGCTCATCTCTGTTTCTAATATGTTACCCACAAGCCAACACATAATCTGCCTCAATCTCTATCACTCTCCTTTTGTCTCTCTCTCTACCCTGCCCTTGTTTATACTAAATAATGTGTAATGACATGGGCAATAGAGCTGTTTGACCTGTCACCACCTTCAATTCAAGCTTGTTCTGTCTTGTTACCATTACATGAGAAATTACCAGTGACATGTGACATGTAGGCACTTCAGAGGAATAATCTGATCAAGGCTTGTGGTTTATATTTGTGTTCGCCTGTCACGATCCTGTCCTGAGTTTCTCTGAGTTATTGTTTTGTCGGTTCAGTATCTGTTATTTAGTCTGTTTTGGTTCCATGTCTGTGTTCCCAGTCCTGTGCCTTAGTTCATGTCGTAGTATTTGCTTCTAGTTCTTTCTCTGCATCATTTTGGTTTAGTCTGCTCGGTACTCTGTGTTCTAGTTCTGTGTTCTCGTTTAGGTTTTGTCTGTTATGATCCCTGTATTATAGTTGGTCGGTGTTTGTCTGTTTACATGGGTTTCTGATATTGTCTGAGTTAGTTTCTTGTTCGGTATTTTGTTATGTGTATTCTGTCTATGTTGGTTATTTTGCCCCATGTCTGCCTGGTATGTGTTCTGTCTGTTCCCTCCAGTATTCCTCTGCCTGCTTGTCGGTTCTGTGTTTTGAGTTCTAGTGGGATTCTTGTCTTATGTCCTTGGTCTTTTGTTCCCTGTATGTCTGTTTATATGTATTCATATTTCTGTTGGTATTTGTCTGTGGGCTTGTTGGTAGTTCTGTTAGTTTGGGCCTGTTTGGTATCTGTCTGTGTTCCTGTCAGTTCATCACCCTGCCTGTCTGTGTCTGTCTGCTGTCATTATTAGTATCACCTGTTTTTGCTCCCGCCCTCCTCGTTAGCCAGTGCTTACAGGTGCTGGTCATATAATTAGAATATCATCAAAAAGTTGATTTATTTCAGTAATTTCATTCAAAAAGTGAAACATGGATATTATATTCATTCATTACACACAGACTGATATATTTCAAATGTTTATTTAATTTAATTGTAATGATTTAAACTGACAACTAATGAAAATCCCAAATTCAGTATCTCCGAAAATAAGATTACTTAAGACCAATACAAAAAAGGATTTTTAGATATGTTGGCCAACTGAAAAGTATGAACATGAAAAGTATGAGCATGTACAGCACTCAATACTTAGTCGGGGCTCCTTTTGTCTGAATTACTGCAGCAATGCGGCGTGGCATGGAGTCGATCAGTCTGTGGCACTGCTCAGGTGTTATGAGAGCCCAGGTTGCTCTGATAGTGGCCTTCAGCTCTTCTGCATTTTTG
>NC_060166.1:30179860-30229860 GCF_021292245.1 Micropterus dolomieu
TCTGCATTGTTGGGTCTGGCGTATCGCATCTTCCTCTTCACAATACCCCATAGATTTTCTATAGGGTTAAGGTCAGGCGAGTTTGCTGGCCAATTAAAAACAGGGATACCATGGTCCTTAAACCAGGTACTGGTAGTCCTGTTGGAAAATGAAATCTGCATCTCCATAAAGTTGGTCAGCAGCAGGAAGCATGAAGTGCTCTAAAACTTCCTGGTAGACGGCTGCGTTGACCTTGGACCTCAGAAAACACAGTGGACCAACACCAGCAGATGACATGGCACCCCAAACCATCACTGACTGTGGAAACTTTACACTGGACTTCAAGCAACGTGGATTCTGTGCCTCTTCTCTCTTCCTCCAGACTCTGGGACCTTGATTTCCAAACGAAATGCAAAATTTACTTTCATCAGAGAACATAACTTTGGACCACTCAGCAGCAGTCCAGTCCTTTTTGTCTTTAGGCCAGGCGAGACGCTTCTGACGCTGTGTCTTGTTCAAGAGTGGCTTGACACAAGGAATGCGACAGCTGAAACCAATGTCTTGCATACGTCTGTGAGTGGTGGTTCTTGAAGTACTGACTCCAGCTGCAGTCCACTCTTTGTGAATCTCCCCCACATTTTTGAATGGGTTTTGTTTCACAATCCTCTCCAGGGTGCGGTTATCCCTATTGCTTGTACGCTTTTTTCTACCACATCTTTTCCTTCCCTTCGCCTCTCTATTAATGTGCTCTGTGAACAGCCAGCCTCTTTAGCAATGACCTTTTGTGTCTTGCCCTCCTTGTGCAAGGTGTCAATGGTCGTCTTTTGGACAGCTGTCAAGTCAGCAGTCTTCCCCATGATTGTGTAGCCGACAGAACTAGACTGAGAGACCATTTAAAGGCCTTTGCAGGTGTAGGTTTGTAGGTGCAGGTTTTGAGTTAATTAGCTGATTAGAGTGTGGCACCAGGTGTCTTCAATATTGAACCTTTTCACAATATTCAAATTTTTGGAGATACTGATTTCAGGGTTTTCATTAGTTATCAGTTATAATCATCAAAATTAAAAGGAATGAACACTTGAAATATATCAGTCTGTGTGGAATGAATGTATACATTATACAAGTTTCACTTTTTGAATGGAATTACTGAAATGAATCAATTTTTTGATGATATTCTTATTAAATGACCAGCACCTGTATGTTCATCCTCTGCCGTGTGTCTTGCTTGCCTGCCTCTGCTACCTCGTTGTTGGATTATCCTTTGTTCTGTCTTCACCTGGATCATTTGTTTATGGACTGTGTTTTTGCTGCTCTGCGAACAACCTTGGTTTGGACTCTGCTGTAAGTTCTGTGGGCTCAAATAAATACCCAGAAATTGTACTTGCTCTGCCTCTGTGTCCTGCGTTTTGGGTCCTAAAACCTGTTCCTGCCAGCACACACGACAAACTCTGACAGCGCCTCCATTCTGATAAATTAATCTCATGTAAGACACAAATTACTGATTACAGGAAGTCGGGGAACGATTTGACGCATGCATGCTTTTCTTTCAACACTGTGTTGCTTCCGATTTACACATTTACGCATGGGAAATCCACTGGAGCAAATGGAGGTCAGATGTGCATTGCAAAGGTTGTTGAGACAGAGAGATGAGGGCCACACTCATTCATTACCTCTGCCAAGTTTGTTTTTTTGTCTGCCAGCAGGATTATGTAAAAACTACTTGCCCGGTTTGCATGAAACTTGATGGAAGGGTGTAGCATGGGCTAAGGAAGAACCCATACATTTTTGTTGCAGATCTGAATCACACAGCCAATAAACAGAGTATTTGTCACTTTTGTTAAAATTGCAATAGGTCGGCCAATGTCTGCGCTCTCTGAGTGCCCTTCTATTTTTTTGTATGTTTTTCCCTTCATATTTTTCTTGTGTTTTTGAAATGATTAGTCATTGCAGTTTGAAATCAACATAGTCTAGATGCTCTAAACAGAGCTGCTTAAACAGGCAAAGTGTATATTAGTTAGTTACTTGAGAAGAATTCTGGAAACCAATTATTGCTGCTGCTATTAAAAATACTTAGTGTTTTGCCAACCTTTTTGTTTATTTAAAAGCATTCATGGAGTGAATATATAATTATTCTTTTCTATTTAAAGGTTTGCGCAAGTTTACAGGACACACGCTATTGTGTGTGCCTGCGACTTTATTATCATCAATCATAAGCTGAAATAAGACTCCTGCATTAATCACATGGACATAAATTGTTTTTCAGTAAGCTCTTTCTCCTTGTGCCCTTGGGATGCAGGAAGCGAAGCAATGTGTGAATGAGAAACAAGAACTGTGTATAGCTGCTGAGCATAATTGCTTGTGAATAACTTAGATGCAGTAGCTGCGGTAATAATGTTCTTATCATCCCTTCCATGTCAGGCTCTGTCCCTGCACTACACTCTATTCATCAGTGTCGGGATGCAGCAGCACTTGCCATCCTCCTGCAACCTCAGGGAGCCTCATCATTGACTACACTGACTTGCTGTTGAAGCAGCAGGATGGTCGGGTGTCTGCTGGTGTTGTATCTGTCATCGCGGCACTGTCCCCATTTCAAATGAACATGTGTCCAGCCAAGGTGGAGGTTGGAGTTTATCAGTACTGAGAGGAGAAGAAAGACATTGGGCAAAGTGACCAGTTTTCCCTGAAAGGCTTTTGCGCTTGTATTTGGCCCAGTTACTGTCATTTATTACCTCTATAAATGTAAAAGATTTTGTCAGTGTGTTTATACCTGTCTGGCTGCACAGGATGAATAACAAATGGATTAATATATGCCAGGTTTTAACGCCAAAATTGAGCTTTTGTGCTACAGTCAAAGTGCTGCTAATCTTAAAGGGATTCATGTTTGTATTGTTATAAGTGATAATGTATGCCATATCCTGTGCTTTCTGATGTGTCTCACTGAATAGCTCTGTGCTCATATTCTATAGCTCATATTCTGTCATTCTTCTGTATTTGCACGGCATACATACATCTGCTGACAATGTTCAGCCCATCAAATGTTAAATGGGGTTCATGACAGGGATGGATTGCAATGTGAGGCTAATGTCAGAGTGCCAAAGTATACTGGGTAGTTTTAATGAGATGATGGACTGATGTGACTATGGTGACTTGGGGTTGCTGCCTAGACATTATGTTTTGGCCGAAACTACTAGACTTTGGATGCAGCATGAATGATGAATACATTTTAGCTGAATACTTATGATGACCCCTCCTGAACTTAAGGCATGCTATGTAAATAAAACATATTCTACTTATTGTTAATGTACAACTTCTTCTCTGTTTACTAAGTGTGAGATTGGCTATTTGTGGTTGTTGTAGTTGTCTGTCTAGGTTGTTGGTTAAACCCTGTGAAACTTTTGAAACACACTTTCAAGGTGAATCCAGAATATCAGTAGAAAGCTGATGATACAGCAAAGAAAACTGAAGTTGTCTTTGAAGATGTCCCTGTCTGCTTTTTTTCTAAAACTCAAATTAGGAGAACACAAGACGTCAATAAAAGAAATATTTCATTATCAATCAAAAACATCAAAAAGGAATATCAAGAATAAAATTGCCAGTAAAAGCATGAAATGTAGAGGAGACTAAGAAACAGAAAACACAAAGATTTCTTATTTGGTTCTAATACTTTCTTTCTCAGTTTAATTGCTTCTCTCACTGTCTTCTTCAACTACAGATGGTCCAAGACCGACCCAGAAAGAAGTAATTTCTCTGCGGGCGTTTATGCTTCTCTTCCTCAAGCAACTCATCCTGAAGGTACCTGCCTTCATACCTCACAGCCTCTCACACAGTTTGATTTTGAGCTGCGCTGAGAAAATATGGAGATTGGCGATTCATCCTGTGTTATCCTTTAAAGCATTCTCCTGGTCTGCTCCTTTTAATAAATTTCAGCGCTATTTATTTACATTTCTTCTGAAAAGTGTGGGCTTGGATGAAAACCAGTTGTGCTGTAATATATTTAAATAAAGTCAAGAGAATTAATGTATTCATAATTATTTAGTCATTCAAGTAATTCAAGTAATTCAATCAAGTAAAGATACTAAACATTTGTTGGCTCCAGTTTTTCAAATGAGACAAATGTATGTTTTTCTTTGCTTCAATTAATTGCAATGTTAGCCCTTCTAAGGCATTGCTGTTGGATCTGGAAATGTATGACAGGTATTTGTCTTTTATTTTGCTGTTTAAGGTAAACGGATGATAAATGGACTGTGCTTATACACTATATTCACATTCACCCCATTCCGACACATTCTTACATTGATGGCAAAGGCTACCATGCAAGGTGCCAACTCCTCAACAGAAACAGAAACTCATCATTCACACACACACACTGATGGCACAGCTATCGGGAACAATTTGGGGTTCAGTTTTTTGCCCAAGGACACTCACTGGACAGACAGACTGGAGGAGCTGGGGATTGAACGCCGATCTTTTGATTAGTGGGCGAGCTGCCCTGACTAAATGAGTTGAATTATTTAAAAATAAATGATAGACCAATCAATAACGAAAACATTAGAATGCTGGACTACATTTTACACATTTAGATTTTTTTTTAAATGTTTTATACTGCACAGTTTTAGTCAGTGGATTGTGACCCATATCCCAGCAGGCCATATCCTGCCACGTTCTGTGGGCTTTCTAGGACATGGCAGAAATGAGATGAATTTTAATACTGGACATGTTATCATTTGGCCAGACTTAGGCAAACAATAGTTGGCTTTTCAATCTGTTTTGAAACCTAAATTCTCATCAATCAATCTAAACCCAATCTAAACAATAACAATTGACCGGAGGCCATAACACTTCATGTGTTCTTCATCCAGTAATTTCTAGTACTTTCTTTTAACTGTAGACAGACATAATATACATTTTGTAATGCAATGTCCCTTGTCCAATTATTTGCCTCGTACATCATTACAATTTTGTATCTGTTTTCCTATTTTTGCATTCTTCCAGGACCGAGGTGTGAAGGAGGATGAGCTGCAGAGCATCCTGAACTATTTGTTAACAATTCATGAGGTACATGAGAGTCTATCCCTGATCCAAGTGAATTCACTCAGTGTGTTAGTGTGCCACTTTGCTGTACTAAGCTAGTAGGTCATATTTCATCTTCAGAGTTGCTATTCTAGGAGAAGTTTATTAGTTTCCATCCACAAACCAGCCAGATGAATTAATCATTTCAATTAGCAACAGCCAGCCGCCATCCCTGATCTGTTGTAAGGTGTACCAGGGGCCCAGGTGTATTCTGCAATTGCAAGGCACATACATTATGTCTTTGCTGCAGTTGCAGTTACAGAGACTTAGCAAAGAACAAAGCTGTATTTTCTGTCGTCACCTACTGCCCTTTCTATTTATCTCTTGTCATCTTTCTCTCCCTGTTGGTCTGCAGGATGAGAATCTGCATGATGTGCTGCAGTTGGTGGTAGCCCTCATGTCTGAGCATCCAGCCTCCATGATCCCTGCTTTTGACCAGAGAAATGGAATACGGTAAGCCCCTCAGGGGAAGACGCAATCCAGGCACAAAATGAAGAGGTGATTTCACAAAGTAAGCCTAAGTAGCCAACACTGTGTATGAGAGGCATGAATAATTCATAAGTTCAGTGAGGAAAAAAAACTATGCATGGAAAAGTAACAATATTAACATACTGATTTCACAATATGACACGGATGATCAAACTTACCCCATGTGATCCTATAAAATATAAATGCACACGGTGTAGCACTACTTGTGAGTTCTAAGGAATTCATTGTGGAAAGGCTGCTGCTTTCATTAGGACATTCATTTAATGCTAATGTAAATTCTCCCTGAAGGAAAGTGGTTGTCAGCTAACCAGTGCAGAGCCGTTTCATCAATAGGGCTATATTTTATTCTGTCAAGACAGTGTGCTGTTGCCAGCTTTTGCTGCCTGTGTCTATTCCAGGGTAATCTACAAGCTCATGGCCTCTAAGAGTGAAAGCATTCGAGTGCAATCCCTCAAAGTCCTTGGGTACTTCCTCAAGCATTTGGGCCACAAGTAAGTAACCTGTTCCAATAGCTGTATAGTATATTATAATTACAGACTCTTAAGTGATTTTATAGTGACTAGTTTAGAGATTAATGAATCGTTAGATGTTTTAAAAATAGATTTCTATTATGTCTAATTTTGTTTTGCCATTTTATGCATTTCCGTGTCCCTTAATGTCCAGGTTACAAACATTCTGATAGAAACTGAAAAATCAGAAATCAGGCTTTACATTCAGAGACATGATTCATTTGTTCCTGCCTCTCCTTTGAAAAAGTGTGAACTTAGAAGAGCCAAAAAACTTTTGACTGGATGCTAGTTTTCCAAATTAGGGTGCACTTCTGTGTAGAACACCTGAATTCCTGGCATTATACCCTTAAACCATTACTTCACATAAGGAAATGATAGAAGAGGTCCAAATGACTGTCCCTCAGCATTAAATAAATAATAAACTAGCCACCAGGATGTCAGCATATCCTCACATTGGAGAGGAGACAGAGAATACCATGGGAGGGAGAGCCTGTGACTCAAAATGCAGGATGTAGGGATGGATGGAGAAGATGTAGGGTTTTTGCTGTGCTCACAATGTGGCACCAGGTGTTATGGTGTTACTGGTTCCTGCTGGATAAAGAGAAAGGGCAGACATAAGCATAAGCTAGGCTGCCCCAAGGGCAAGCGAGAGGCCTATATCTTCAAAGGACATGAGGGCTTCATGGAAGCCTGCCTTTCACCCCTCGCTTTAATAGCTTTCATACATTTTAAAGCACTATCCTAGTTCACTATGAACTCCAGCACAACTCGTAAAGATGTTTCTTCAATGCTTTGTTGATGTTATTACTTTTGGCAATTTAGTTTGCCATTTCACATTTTTAGTTCAGTGATATTAGATATTGTTAGTTCTGTCTGGGGGTGACATGTCAAATAATCAGTATGATGTGATTTATTTTTTTGAAAAACCAGAATATATGACATAAACTCGGCTCATAACTCTGTCTTATAATTGCAAATACTCAACCACCATGTAAAACATGATGGATATTGCACATCATGTTTATAGTTTCTAGAACTATGCTTCCTGCTGGACCTTATCTTTCTAACATAAGTGTATTAAATACCTTCTCACTGAAAGGTTAAGTGTGTAAGTTTTAGTGATATCTATAGGTGAGGGTTTTAAATTGCAACAAATTGTGACTAGCGGCTTACTCACTTTAGATAAGCAATCTACAAATAGAACCAAATACAATAGAAACACAAAGTAGTACTAATAGCCATAATTTTAGCTTGGAGTAAAACAGTGCAATGCTATTAATTGCCATTTACCATGTGAATGATCAAATTACACATTTGTGTGCACAATAACTTACTAATAGCCTACAAACAAATATGTCTTCTTTTTAATGCATATTCTGAAAGTAAGCATTATTGGGCACGTTAGGCATACTGTCTTGTTATCATAATCTCTCATCTCATAATTCTCTCATCTCATCTATCCACGCAACAAAGCCAAAATACAGCGCTGTAGTATAACGTTAGAAATTACAATCCAACTACATATTTTTTTCTACCAGGGCAGTAAAATGTGAAGTTTAGCTGGCTGATGTGAGCTTCCATGCTGTAGGCTAGCGTTTTATTGCCAGTAATATTTATCAGCTGATTAACCCACGAACGTAACCTCCACGTTTCTGTCCACGTAGCAAAGCCAAAACACAGTGAATAACGTTGCATGAAATTACAATTCAACTACTGTACATATATGACATATTTTACAACACTGACCAGGTAAACAAGTTACTTCTCTCTGTGATTATGCCCATCTGCTTGCTAAAGCTATCAAACAACAGTTTTCATTTGCGTTGCTAAAGTTGGACTAAATTAATTACGCATCAGCGCCTTCCAACTGGGAAAATCGACAATGATTATATCCTTGATTTCTGCCATCATCTGTCCCAACTTCGTCTGGCTTCATCATGTTTTCGGTTCTTTGACGACAAAGATTCACACGCTGTCGGTTTATGCTAAATAATACTTGTGGTCCTCCATTTGTACAAATTTTACTGCTCTTCTTACTTCTAATACTCCTTTGTACGTTTTCAACGTAGTGACGAGGGTCTACACTGCCGGGATTATACAAGAAGAACAACAACAACCTAGTTACGAAACATGCTCGGTAGAGTAGTTTGTCCCTTTTCAGCTACTGTTGAAACATGGCGACGTAACATGGTGACCTCCGTGTAAAGGGACCCACGGTGTATGTAGATAGAAATGGCTTGTTCTAAGGTAATGTAAACATAACGGTTCATTACACTGCTGAAAACATAGTTATGGATATTATATTTCATTTATGTCAATAAATTCTCATAAATATTACACACTGAAGCTTTAAAAGCATACATTGTCTGAACTGATGATTTAGACTATATTCAGGGAAAGAGAGAGTGACTGAAGAAAACATAGTAAGTGCTGCACCGGATAAAGAACAATGGTGTTGGTAATATTGAATCAAAAAAAGAAAGAGTGACATTGTCTGGATTTACACTCATGAAAGCATTTACAACAAGGCCTTTCCTCCCACTGTACCTCATTTGTTTAACAAACTTGTACAAATTCTACCTTAGCTTTCTATGCATCATCAGACTGTCCTTTCCTCCCAAATTTCAGAATTTATACAGTAGAGAGAAATGCCACTCTTCTCCAAAGAGTCCAATTTGCCAGCCTCTGAAAAATACAAAAAAGTTGTCAACTTAATAGGAAAGTCCCAACTCGTCTTGAGGCAGTAGCAGCAGCTTTGCCTTAGCATTGTGACAGCAGTCCTTGTGCTGTTTGCAGAAGAAGTAGTTTGTCACTGTTGAACCCATTCACCTGTGGTATACGTTTGTTGTATCTTCGAGCCATTTCTAGTGACAGGTTAACTTCGTTATCCTATACACCTCCAACAAAATTCCCCTAATTTATGACAGCAGGCTGTTCTTGACACTTGTCTCCAGAGCCTGGCTCCCTTTGGGAGAGAACAGGGAAGCAAGCTGACGGCACTCACTGATCCTTTCAGTGGCTTAGGGAGCTCTAAACAAGCCACTTTACCATTATGTCTGTGTGTGTGTGTTTGTGTGCGTTTATCCACAGGAGGAAGGTGGAGATCATGCACACACACAGCCTGTTTACTCTCCTGGGAGAAAGGCTCATGCTGCACACCAACACTGTGACCGTGACGACCTACAACACTCTGTACGAGGTAACAAAAAATTTCCTCTCAAATGTCCCAACATTACTGCACCATTGGTATTTGTGTACAGCTTGTGTGACTGATGTCATTTCACCGCTTCCCGTAACAGATTCTGACAGAGCAAGTGTGCACACAGGTAGTTCACAAACCTCATCCTGAGCCTGACTCCACTGTCAAGATTCAGAACCCAAGTAAGCCTGTGACAGCCTGTTTTAGTCTTTCTAAAGTATGCGGTTCTCTAGTAAAATGTACAATATGTCTATATATTTGTGTTTGCGTGCATGTGATTTCAGTGATTCTCAAGGTGGTAGCCACCTTATTGAAGAACTCCACCCCCAGCACAGAGCTGATGGAGGTTCGGAGGCTGTTCCTTTCAGACATGATCAAACTATTCAGCAACAGCCGAGAGAACAGACGGTGAGCAGAACTGAAACCGCCTTTTACTCATCCAACCCATCAGTTATCTTGCTGATTAATGTATCAAAGAAAACAGGATAAAGGCACATTGTCCCCCCTCCTTGTACCATGGTTGATAGGCTCATTTTGATGCTGAATCATCATGCATGTTTTTGACAGTTACTCATACTCTCTTTTTTATTCTCACACCCAATCTCTCCTTACACACACACACGTGCACGCACACACACACACACACACACACACACACACACACACACACACACACACACACACACACATATACACTTAATTGGTTTTCACTTTCTGACCCTTTTCTACCTTCATTGTCATTTTGTTTTGTGAGATACTGCTGCCAAATAAACAAATGAATATATGAATGACCAAATGATCAAAACAACCACTTGTTATGTGAGTAACAAAATGCTGAATCGAACCTGTATTTTCTTTTGATAGAAAGGAGGGTGTTGAGGAGAAGCATAAAGAATAATTGGCCTAAATTATTTTTAATTTTAATGGAAAAACTCAAAGTACAGTGTAGTTTAAAATGTGTCCTTTGCCACCAACATCAATAAATCAATTATAAATGTTAAACCTTGCTAAAGATAAGAGGGTCAGAGTTTACTTCAGTTACTCAGAAGTATTATCTGGCTTACATATGGTAGATTTTATTTGTTGATCATGTGGTGATATGCTTATTGCAGGTGTCTGCTTCAGTGCTCCGTATGGCAGGACTGGATGTTTTCTCTCGGCTACATCAACCCTAAAAACTCTGACGAGCAGAAGATCACTGAGATGGTGTACAATATCTTTCGTATTCTGCTCTACCATGCCATCAAGCATGAGTGGGGAGGATGGCGGGTGTGGGTGGACACACTCTCTATAGCCCACTCTAAGGTGTGTATTGTACTATACTGTACAACAAAGAGGAAACACTGACCTCTGCTGTTGAGGGAGACATTTTTATCTATTTTGTCTTAACTGTTAAGCTTCTTCTAAACTGTTCTTCACAGTTGTTTGCATCATTCTCTATAATGATTCCCTTTTTGCAGGTGACATATGAGGCACATAAGGAGTACTTAGCTAAGATGTATGAGGAGTACCAGCGTCAGGAGGAGGAGAATATTAAGAAAGGGAAAAAGGGTTTCGTCAGCACCATCTCTGGTCTATCTGCTCAGGCCTCTGGCATCAAGGGTGTTGCTGAGATCAGAGAAATGGATGATAACTCCCAGACACCTGAGAGTGAGAAGGATTATGAGAGTGCAGACTCGCGCAACCTGCTGGCTGAAGGGAAGGGGCTTGAAGAAGGCTTCAGAGGACAGGAGGGTACTGTAGATGGGGTCAGGGTCGAAGTTCATGACCTTCTGGTGGACATCAAGGCTGAAAAGGTAGAGGCAACAGAGGTTAAGTTAGATGATATGGACTTGTCCTCTGAAACTCTTGGAGTATCTGAGAATGGCGCACTGGTGGATTCTCTGTTGGATAATGTTTATTGTGCTGCTGTGGAAAAGCTCAACGGCAATGTCAACAGTGTGTTATTGCCAAAGAGCAGCATGGATGGCCAAAATGCACCCCCTCTCATTACTCTGGATGATGACAAGGATAGCATCCCTAACACCAACAACTTCCTGTTTGGCAAAGTGGCAGGTAGCTTAGAGGACAAGCTACTGGCTGATCTCAGTCCAGCTGAGCCTGTAGTCCTTCCCAGCCCAGAGCCTCCAGTCCACACCAGCGCCAGTGATGGACTAGGCCTTCTTGCTCACATGACAGGCAGTTCTGAGCTTGGCTCCTTACCCAGTATCCTAGAGAAGGATGAGTTTGAACTACAGACAGCTTTGGAGGGCATCAGCTCTGCGTCTGGTACCGAAGCTGAGGTCTCCTCCAGCAACCCAGAAGTCACTGAGGGCACAACTGCAGTGGCATCTGAAGGGGACCCCTCAACTGTTAAGACCAGCAGTGCAGCAGATGCAACAAGCAACACTTCAGACACAGAAAGATCAGATGACAGCAAAGACAAGGAGATGAAGGAGATGAAGAAGATTCAGACGACAGCCACCACACAGGTTGGTCCGAACTTAAATCATCATGTAGTTCATTCAAGTAAAATGAGATTAAAATAAAAGAGATAAAATAGATTTTGAATGTGCAGAATCTCTCTACTGTCAGAGATAGAAAGCAGAGACATGCCTTTACTAGAACAGCCCCATGACCACAAACAATCAAAAAAGGCAGTGACCAAAAAATCATTGCAACCAAAAGAAAACAGAATATGGGGTCACTGTTTGAGAGGTCAGGTAGAGACAAAGATGTACTACCTACTACGATGTAAAAAATTCAACGAAATAAGGAACATTTACTTTAAGTTCAACTCTGCAATTTATTATTTTATTCTTATTTATGTGTGTGTGTGTGTGTGTGTGTGTGTGTGTGTGTGTGTGTGGATATATGTTTAATAGCACAAATCTTTTGTATATACGTATTTTTTAAATTTATTTTCAGCTTGCCAACATCCAGTAATATCCAACACAAAAAAAAGACTTTCTTCCCAATGTGTCATGAAATTAATAGTAGTGGTTCACTACCTTCACCAGATTCAAAATAACCAGAAAGCTTAGCCAGAGAGAAATATAACAGTAGACAATCATGAATGCTGAAACATAGCAGTGCCAGGGTCAAAGAGTTGAATGCGAGGAGGGAGACCATTTGCCATTGTTGGGATGTGTTGGCCTTTAGTGAGCAGTTCTATATTAACAGACCCATAGGGATCATTCCTTTGCCCAACTCTGGTAATGGGGACAGGATGGCCTTGTGCACATCAGGCAACATCCCTCTGAGACTCAGAAAAGTGGGTTTGCAAGAATAGTTTGATGAGCCAACAGAAGGGCAGAAATAGACAAAGCATTATTCTGCAAGAGTCACCTGAGATTTCTTCATTGCCCCCCCCCCTCCCATGAGCTGTGCTCTTTCTCAGAGGTCAGGTTCTTTTGCCTAGCCTGGGTCACTGATGGAGGGCCAGTGGGAGGCAGGGTTTATTTTTAAACCTGCCTGCTGTTGTGTAATTGCTCATGTTCAATTCATCGCTGCTGCTTTTTAAAAAGGCTTTTTGCAGCACCTTGCTGACTCATTTATGTTTAGAGATTGCATTGAGCTTGTTGTATTTTTTATTTTCCAAAGGCAGGAATAGTTTATTTGAGGACTCACATTAATCTGGCAATTTTTGATTCATAGTGAATAGTATAACAGTAGCGTTAAATCTCCTTTAAGGTGCCCTATCAATCTTGACAGAAGAATAGAATTAGCAGCTCATTTGTAAGCGGTATTACATGATAGTGTTTTTTACTGATTAATTGGTCTATTGGTCAGAGTCTACATGGCCACCTAGCCACTCAAGCGGAGAAGGACATACATGTGGACTTGGGCTTCAGGGGGATGCCTGTGACGGAGGAACATCGACGACAGTTCAGCCCCGGCCCACGGACCACCATGTTCCGCATCCCAGAGTTCAAATGGTCAGCCATGCACCAGAGACTGCTCACTGACCTGCTGTTTGCACTGGAGAGTGACGTCCATGTCTGGAGGAGGTGTGTGAAGTGGTTTATGTGCGCTTGAGAGAGACAGAGAGGGAGGGTGTGCATGGTGCTTGTAGTGATGCTCAGCAGTAACATAATTGCATTGCTGTTTTTAGACATTTATTAAATCTAGGTTTTTTATACATACAAACACATTTTTAGTTTTGAAGTAAAACTGCCATATGATTTGTACAATGTGAAAAATGCTTGCACCCATAATAATCCCATTTTTCCTCCTTTCCCCACAGCCACTCCACCAAATCTGTCATGGACTTTGTTAATAGTAATGAGAACATTATTTTTGTCCACAACACCATCCACCTCATCTCACAAATGGTAGACAACATCATTATCGCTTGTGGAGGGATCCTGCCCCTTCTCTCAGCGGCCACCTCTCCTTCTGTAAGTGCACCACACTGTCTTCACTGTGGGGGAATAATACCATCTAGTGGTAGCTTATTATAACTGCTTAGTATATAGTTTTCTCTTGTGTTCTAAAGTACAGTATGTACCTGTGGGAAATAAGACTTGTTTGTGTTTATTGATTGAGGCCTCCTGTATTTGCTCAGCTTCACTCTGCTATAATTAATTTAAATTTCACATGTTTGTAATTAACTTTCCAGCGTGTCACTCATTTGTTCTGTTATCAGTCTACTGTAATTATCAGATTTAATTTGCAGTCTGGAAATTGACATTGATTTTAATCATCTTTTTTATTTTTTACTTTGTCTCTGTATGTCTAGAGTGTCAAGGTTATTGTTGTAATTTCTCTCTCTTAATTTCACTGTATTCACAACCCATTTGTGCTTAATACTCATTAAATATATTTAAAAATGTACTTTCTTTCCAGCATCCTTCTCATGTTTTCCCTAGAAAACTTCTCCATGTTCAACCCAAGGGAAAGGACAGCTAATGGAAAAGTGTCTGCTTTGGCTTGGCCCCCAAAAAAGCATTTGACAAAATATTGCCTTAGGTGGAGTTGGATAGTCAGATGAAGTCAGATTAAACTCCACCAGTTAATGCAATTTTAAATATTGCTTCTTGAGACTCTACTCACCCTCACGTAATAATAATGGCCCATGCTGCTGCCCTCTTCCTGACCTGCAACTGAGTGTCTCTTTCCTAAATTCAGCAGCACCCAGCGCTGTGTTTACACTGATCAGCCATAACATTATGACCACCTGTCTAATATTGTGTAGGCGCCCCTTTTGCTACCAAAACAGCCCTGACCTGTTGTGGCAAGGACTCTACTAGAACTCTGAAGGTAGGCTGCGGTACCTGGCACTAAGTTGTTAGCAGCAGATCCTTTAAGTCCTGTAATTTGCCAGGTGGGGTCTCTGTGGATCAGACTTGATTGTCCAGCAAAGATGCTCGCTTGGATTGAGATCTGGGGAATTTGGAGGCCAAGTGAGCACCTTGAACTTGTTGTTGTGCTCCTAAAACTATTCCTGAACCATGTTTGCTTTGTGGCAGAGCACATTATCCTGCTGAAAGAGTCCACTGCCATCAGGGAATACTGTTTCCATGAAAGGGTGTGCATGGTCTGCAGCAGTGCTTCAGTAGTTGGTACGTGTCAATGTAACACCTACATGAATGGCCATGGACCCAAGGTTTCTTAGCAGAACATTGCTCAAAGCATGAAACTGCCTCTGTTGGCTTGCCTTCTTCCCATAGTGCATCCTGGTGCCATGTGTTCCCCAGGTAAGCGACGCACACGCACCTGGTCATAAACGTGATGTAAAAGAAAACGTGATTCATCAAACCAGGCCACCTCCTTCCATTGCTCCGTGGTCCAGTTCTAATGGTCACATGCCCATTGTAGGCACTTTTGGCAGTAAAGCAGGGGCACCATGACTGGTCTGTGGCCATACACAAGAAACCGTGATGCACTGTTCTGACACTTTTCTATCAGAACCAGCATTAAATTTATCAGCAATTTGACCGACTGTAGCTCGTCTGTTGGATCGGACCACACGGGGCTACCTTTGTTCCTCACATTCATCAGTGAACCTTTGCCACCTATGACCCTGTTGCTGGTTCACCGCTTTTCCTTCTTTGGACCACTTTTGATAAAACGCCCACAAGAGCTGTAGTTTTGGATGCTCTTACCCAGTCATCTAGCCGTCACAATTTGGCCCTTGTCAAAGTTGCTCAAATCCTTACACTTGCCTTAGGAAAAAATGTTCACTTGCTGCCTAATATATTCCACCCACTGACATGTGCCATGGTAACGTGATAATCATTATTATTAACTTCACCTGTCAGTGGTCATAATGTTATGGCTGATCGGTGTATATAAGTGATATGCCCCCTTTTCTGTATTGCATTACATGTTTCTGTTAAAAAATAATGCTTTAATCACAGCTAGAGGTAAGAGTGTGGCAGAGATGATATTATGTATGTGCACTTTTGGTTTATGTAACCGGTGTCTTCCTTTTTGTTTGTGTAAGACGGAATTGGAGAACATTGAGGCAACACAGGGCATGTCCTCAGAGACCGCCATCACTTTCCTGTCCCGTCTCATGGTCCTGGTAGACGTGTTGGTGTTCTCGAGCTCCCTCAACTTCAGTGAAATTGAGGCTGAGAAAAATATGTCCTCCGGTGGCCTGATGCGTCAGTGCCTCAGGCTTGGTAAGATCATATGTTTGCTGGCGTAGATGTGAATGTCAGTCAGTGCATTGTGAAAAATGAAACAATTACAGTGTCTTTTATGTGGGGTTTTGGGAGGTAAACTGCATCTTTTGCCAGTTACAATGGAAAACTGATGAGCTAGAAAATGCCTTGACGGTATTCTCTTCACACACGCTAATAACTCCTCTAATCCCTGACAATCCTCTGTTTGATCAGCAAAGCTAATTAATTTAAGAGTCCTTTGCTAATTGTATACTAAATTGGAGAATGTGCAGGGTTTTGCTGCAGTTTCTAGCATGAAAAAAATTACAGAACCATCATTGTGGAATTCATAACAAGGAGAGAGAATAATTTACAGTGCAATCGTGTGCTCTGCTAATGGTAGCCTTTTGTGTCTGTCATTGGTGTGTATCATAGGACTCCATGAGGATCTCCCTGTCCTTGTGTGTGTTTGAATATGTCTGTGTACATAGAGATTTTATGAATTACATTTGAGATGAATAACATGAATCTTATTGAATCAACTGTAAAAATTATAATTCCAATTATTTGATACATAAAGCAAGCATGTAAAGTATGTGTGTTTGTGTCTCTTTTTGTCTGGGCGCGTGACAGTGTATCTGTCTCTATATCTGTTTGCGCCTGTGGGTCTGGGTGTGTGCAAGCCTGTGTTTGCTAGATTGTTGACTCCAAGTTGTGTGTGTGTGTATGGGGGGGGGGTACCCTTCAAACTTCACAGTGTCCTTATTGCAAACATACAATTTCTCATCACTTGTGTCAGTGTGAAATCAGTCTGGCTGATGATTTTACTCCCGGTCTCTGTTCCAGCAACTCGGAACAAATTGTCATCAGAGATAACTGATTAGAGGTCATGCATATTATCAACATTTCCATTTAACTGAAATGAGAGCCTATTTGTGTGTGTGTGTGTGTGTGTGTGTGTGTGTGTGTGTGTGTGTGTGATTGTGTCTTATGTGCACAGTGTGTTGTGTGGCTGTTAGGAACTGTCTGGAATGCAGGCAGAGACCCAGAGACAGGGGAAATAAGTCTTCCATTCCCAACAACAACAAGACTCAGGAAATCCTGCAAAATACTATGACTTCCAGCAAGGTAGGATGTGATGTCATAACTGAGCCCCTAGTTAAAAATTTCACGTATACAATGCATTTTACTGTAAGAACACTTTCCCCCATGCTTATAATGTGACCTGACTTGTGACTCTAAATCACTAAGCATCATTTACACCCCTTATGATACTTCTTTATGTACTAACCTACAAATGTTGGCAGGCAGTTCTATATTTGTCTATTTGTTAGTCCCTAAAATTATGTAAAAAGAAAAGTAATAGCAAAAACTTGTTTAATTAAGCTTTGAATAAACAGAGTAGCATGTCATATTGCTTTATCTTTCTGCTTTAGACAGCCATAGAGGCTGTCCCTAGTAACCTGTCTCCCATCAAGGACCCTGATCGCCTTCTGCAGGATGTGGACATCAATCGGCTGCGCGCTGTGGTGTTTCGTGATGTGGTGAGTGCAGGTGTACGTGTGTGTGTGTGTGTGTGTGTATGTGCATGTGCAGGCTGTTGGTTTATGTGCGTGACATGCATGGGTTTGTCATTAAGACTTTGATTTGAAATTTAAGATTGTGTGTTTTGGCAGACAAACAGGTGTGCAATGTCACACCCTTCAGTCAACAGGTGAAATGCCAAAGATGCCCTTGTTGACTGAGCTGCTGTCTGTTGAACAAAAGCCCACAAAATTTGAATACGATATATTTTAAAGCAAGTATTTGAAATACAACATATTAGAGGATAGTGGTAGCACTTTGAATGTTCTTCCGTGCTCTATGGAAGGTGCATTTCCTGTGAGAGAACCATTTCAGGCAGCAGGAGTGGATTGTGTGAAGTGAGATTGTCTGAATATAGAGTGGCATAACCATATTGTGATTCTTCTCCACAGGATGACAGTAAGCAAGCCCAGTTCCTGGCTTTAGCTGTGGTGTACTTTATCTCTGTCCTCATGGTCTCCAAGTACCGCGACATCCTAGAACCCCAACGCGAGGCTGCCAGGATAAGTTGCCAATCAAGCCGTAGCATGCGTCAGGACATCAACTCACCAACCAGCACAGGTGTTGACAGCTGTGCCCTACCTTTCTTACATCAATTCCTCCTGCTTACCAATCTTAGCTTATGGTGACTGTGTCTAATATAAATGAATGTTAAGTGTTCTTGGTCCCTTCTGATATGCTGCAGCCAGCTTGAGCTGAAAGCTCATTCAGTAAAATAGCAGGGATACCCTGCCTGCACTCCACTGATGCACATATGATTTATTCATGAGCTTTGCTAATTGCACCGCACATAATTAAATGGAGCTGGAGATGTTAGTAATGAACTTGAATAGGCATCATTGTTCTCTCTGAAATGAAAGGTAGTATGTACCTCAAGTCATAAATCATACATTAAGTCACATGAAAGGAAATCAGTGGCTGCCTACTAAGGTTTAACACAATGTCTGCTGCAGTGCCAACTCCCTATTATGAGATGCACGAGAGAGCATACTTTATCAACTTCCTTTCAGACTAAAGGTGAAGTGAATATAAGAAACAAGAGAAAGAGGAGACAGGCCAAAGGAAATATGAGAGTCTAATTTGACGAGCTTGAACCACATTGAAAATTAAGAAAGAGAAGATGAGCAGTGAAAAGTTGAAAGATGGGAAAGCAGCAGCATGCTGACCAACTACTGTGGGTTTTTGGAGCCGGGCTTGCTATTTTCAGCCCCATCTGTCAGTGCCCATTAGGCAAGCAATCCACCAGAGGAGAATGGGATCATAGAGGTTGCTGGGAGGAGAGAGGCACACTGCCGCCTTCATAAATTTCACCAGAAAATGGGGGAATTTTCCAGACGGCATGTGGCAGACGATTGTCTGATGGAGCAGGAAGCCAGACGACTTGCTAGCTAAATCAGGCCCTGCTGACCTTGTTAGGGGGCATGTGATGAATATTAATATGGCCGGCCTTTCATCTAGGTAACTATTGGGTCAGGATTAGCCAAAATCACACCTTTGTTGGTTTTTGGGAAAATCAGCATTCATTGCATCAAGTTGCTCACTATATAGACAATGGCCAGATGTTGAAGATTTTAATTTGATTCTAGGTTCACACTCAGCAACTTATGCATATGGAAAGCTACAGTATACAGTATATTATGTAGAATAATAATAATAGAGCAGCTGTCTGACTCTTGTCACAATTTGAAAGCAGTTAAGTAGATTCCTCCTAAGGCTTTAGGCAAGAAGAAGCTGAAGAAAAGGGCTCATGTTTTATTAGCATAGAAGGGGAATAACAGAGATAATCTCACCAGAGGATCAGAGCTTCTGGAGAGAGATCTAAGAAGCTTCGTTGGCACGTGGCTCTTTTCTTTACATGGTAAATTTATTCTTGGTCTAGCAATTTAAAGCTTTCTCTGGAATGCAGTTTTATCATTGGTATTGTTTAGTTTTAAATCTGCATTTCTTACTTCTCTTGACAAATATTCTTATTTTAATTCAGTAGGCATATAGAAAGAGTAATTATAATAAACATATGTGATATGTTAATCAATATGGTTTAGGGATCAACATAAATTATCACTATAATTGTTGACTACTCACTGAACTTATTTGTCCAAAAGCACCAAACATTACATTGTTCTAACATCTCAAATGTGAGGATTTGTTTCACGTCATCACTTAGGACTCTGGGAGCTTGTTTATTCTTTATTGTCTCTGACTAAATAAATAATCAATCATCAAATGATGAACATTTTTTAAATTAATATTTGATCAAATTTAGCACACATTGATGATTTGACCATGTAATGTATTGTACAAATATTATACATATATTTTTATGTGTCTAACTGAATGCCTGTACCTGAATGTGTGTGTGTGTGTGTGTGTGTGTGTGTGTGTGTGTTCTACAGAAATACCCCTAGCATTTGATAGCAGCAAGAACCATCCTACGCCATCAGAAGACATCCGCATGGAAAGCTCCCTTCCCCACACAGACTCTGGTATCGGAGATGAGCAGGTAGTCAGCATCCTTAACGGGTCTGACCTGGACCACAGCGTAGGACGATCGGATGCCATGAGTGAGCTCATATCTACACTGTCCTCAGAGGTGAAGAAGTCCCAGGAGAGTCTGTCTGAATCCCCCAGCATGGAGGTGCTGAAATCGCCCCCCTCCATCATCAGCCTTAGCCAGCCAAAAAGGGGCATCAATGTCAAGGAGATTCTGAAGAGCTTAGTGGCAGCTCCAGTGGAGGGCATGGAGACTGGGCTGGAGCCCATATCCTACCCAGACCAGACTGCCAAGGCCCAGGCTCAGGCCATGCTGCCTATGCAGTTTCACTCCTTTGACAGGTGAGGAAGTGTCATCAGTAGGTAGTCTGTTGTGCAGAAAATTGCTGTTGTGAATAAATGTTACAGCTACAGTTAGTTGTCTTTTTTTCATTTTTATTTTTTGTGTAAGCAAAAAGACCATGTGTTTTAAGACCATTTACTTCATACCATGTATACTTTACATCACAGTTGACCATTTTGCAATCCTTGCTGTTGCTTTTTGTATGTATTTTCCCAACAATTACAGGCATCCATTGGATTTTAGTTCTTTACAGTATGAAAATCAATTAGCATACTTCCTTGAGTTATCAGTCAAACAATTTATGCAGACTTAATGATAGTGATGGATTACACAGCTCATGAATCTGGTAATACATTTCCATACATTACAGAAATTAATTTAAACCAATTGTTTCCTGAAATGGTAGGAAAAACAACTTAATCAAAAATTTGCAACTTACATTTAAAATGGAGAGCAAAAATAAAAAGTATACAGTACATGCAGTTACAGTAAAAAGCTAAAACTTGAACTCTCATTTTTTGTTGTTTTTTGTTAAAAAAATGTGATGACATAAAATAAGATGACAGTGAGTTACATATGTTTGACTGTATTATTCTGTGAGGTTTACATTTCTCTGAGGATAACTAGCAAACATTTAATGTCATAACATAAAGTGTGTGTGTGTGTGTGTGTGTGCTATCACTTAAGCGACCATAAAATGCTGATGTTAATCCTCTGGGTTTATCTTAGTTATCCAGTATAACACTAATGGTTTCTAAGCAGCATGCAACACATTATTCATTTCAGGCCACTTGTATTGTACTCATCCCCCACAGCAAGGAATTCATGTGTTTGAAAAAGGTCTCTGAAGAACTGTGGCACTTCTGCGGTTTATTTACATTCCTGGATTAGATAAAACCACACAGTAATCTGTCTGGATTTTTAAGTTTACAAACCTGCTCCTGTAGTGATTTCAAGCTTCAGCTCCCCCTCGATCCCTGTCTCCTATGGTTGTTAAAGTTTAGAAAATCATAATTTTTGAAAGTAATTTGAGTTGGTTTAGCACAAACAAAAACTCCCCCTGTCCTCTAGTCACCACTCCGTGCATTTCTATGTAATCAATGCCAGGCCCCAGAGAGACAGCGGAGGACACACTGAGTCAGGAGGAACAATGGGGCCTCCCTTCTTTTTAATGCAATGCTGCTGCTGAGCTGGGCTGAGGTGAGCCTGATGAATAGGGGAGAAGATGGAGTATGCGGAGAGGGGACAGCTGAGAGGGTGGGGGTCTCCAGGGCGTTGATGACAGATTAAACAGAAGTGGCCTCACGCCATACCACGGCCAGCCTTGTCGCCCTCACAGCTCACACCCTTAATGGGAACTGGCAGCCTGAATGAGTCACCACAGCAAAGTGTATTATTTTTGAAATGCTTTCTCACAAACCCTCCTGACCACATATACAACTTTGTCTCATGCTTTTCATGTCACTCGCCGCCCAGCCTCTATTTGCTGTGTCTAATTGTTTGCCACCTGCCAGCGAAATGAGCTGCCAGACATGGACAGGCCTTTCATTTGTCTGTCAGGGCAGCAAGAGATTGGGAGTGACAACATCAAAAAAGAAAAAAGGGAGAGAAAAAATGGCTTAAAGTGGAGTGCACAGGGGCAGTCATTGCAGGGGCCCCTATACTATACTTTCATAAAGGAGGGGTTTAAATTGCTCAACATCCAGATTTCCCCCAGACTAGATGGGAATACACTACCTTATCTTCCTTAATCCTTAACTTCCTCCCTTTCCCCCTCTCCTTCAGTTTCCAGATTAGCTCTATGCGATATTGTTTGTCCTTAATGTTTGATTTTTTGCATGATGTAGAGCTATAATTGGTTGTAATTGAATTTGCTTGTGGAAATATAAGCACATTTTGATCCTAAAATTCCTATATATCTTTTAGATTAGATTCCGTCTGTTGGATTTATAAAGGAAAGATTTCTTTGCTTATACATTACACCGCAGTCGTCTCCACAGCTGAAAACCTCATTAATATTAATTCCAAGATTAATCCTTTATTCTCTGCAACTCAATTAAGACAATCCTATTAATAAGATATGCGTTAGATAATCTATACATGATTCATGAGCACTCAGCCGATGAATTATTCATTAAAAGAAGTTCATGTTTTATCAACATCCTGTAGATCTAATGCAACATCCCAGCTATGCCAGCTGTGCAAGAACAGGCAGACTTCTGCTGGAAGATGCAAGCAAGGGATACATTTGGAAAGCAAGATTAAATTCATGCCCTGTTGCAGCAATCAAAACACGCTAGTGATGATCTGATAGCTGTCGATGAGATTTCAACAAGGAGAACAGAGATCTACTGAATAAATGGTACTTGTCATCAGTGTTCTTCATAGCTAGATAGATATTTCAGTAAGCTTTCAAGCAAAAATCTCCTCAAAGTCCGCTAGATGTCCGTTCTGTGTGTTCGCTGAAAAAAAAGAATCCAGTGTTTGTACACATCCCAGGCTCTGTAAATGGGAAACAAACAAAGTGCCTTGGAACATGCCACACAACACGATTCCAGCCATTCTAGCTATGATATGTGTCAAGTAACTAAATTACTTCCCTAGACATTAAGCTTACTTTCTAATTTGCCAAAATGTGGTTGTTGTGATGTTAGCTATAGAATCAGGAAAGTTGCAGGTATCATTGTCTGGAGCTGCTGTACTGGCTCTGCAATGTTTGTTACATTACCTGCTGTGTCCTTGTTTGCTCTATGTCATGGTAGTTGTCACGGTATTGGATTTTTCCAGAGTTGCATACCTCACCTTTAATAATGAATTAGGCCATTCCAGATTTCACACACATGTTGGCTTGGATGACACAATGACTAAACAATAACTAGCACAGTACTGGCTTTACTCCATGTTGTGTTCTGTTATGCCTTTCACTTCCTGCCTCATTACGAATTCTGAGCATTATCATAATCATGTGACTGAAAACAGCGTATTGGAACACGCCTAGGTAATTGTGATCCCAGAAATGAGTTTCACCTACAGCTTATAGATAGCACCACATTTTTGTAGCTATGCTCTATAAGAATCCATCTTTACATAGTAATCAAGTACACGTTTATTCAGTACATATATGGTAAGTCTTTATTAATCAGTTCAACAATACAATATATTCACTAGAATAAAACATATGTATCATCAACATAGTGACTTCCATTAAGCTAAAAAATACACTTGATACCTTTCATCCAATTCCGTCTAAGTATTCATTACATATATTATTTGACTCTGGAGAGACATGGATGTAAACTGCAACTTGACTGGTTGGCAGAGGCATACAACCGCAGGGTGGTAATAGTTATACATTTTATCCATAGAGTGAAACTACAGAGCTACTTTATCGGTTACATAAAACAGCAAAACAAGTTTTGATAATTTTGAGAAATCAGTAGAATGTTGAAAAGGATGCAAGATAAAAATATTAAAAACGACTTAAATACATCTCGGCCAAGTTAGGTTTGTTTTCCATGTATTCTAGCATTCATCTAAAAGATGGACTGGATATATAATAGCAACATAAAACAATAAAACTGTTGTTTTGTTGAGGGAGGATTTCTGGGGATTTGCTTCAGATGACAGTAGGCTTAGTTTGTGACAGAGCAGAGGCCTGGCCTGTGTCACAGAGAGTAACTGCCAGAGATTGGACAAGACATTATCTGGCACCCTCACAAATCCAAAGGCCAACTGCAGACCTGATAAGGACCAGCTTTGCTTCCCTTTCAGGGAGCTCTTGCAGGGCCAAGTTCACTGCATCATCTTTAATCCTTGGCCAATCAGATTGCATGTGAACAGAGGTCTGGTGGGTTAGTGGTGTGTCTGTTTTCCTGCGCGGTTACATGAGGTCATACATGTATCTTTCATCTCAAGCCTCCACTATCCTTTCTTTATAGGTTTCTTTAATAAGCTGCGCCCCTTTCTCTTTTAGCACCATATATTGTTTTGTATAAGACCTTCTACAAAAGAAAGACAAAACACTGCTAATTATCATTTATACATTTCGAAATTAAGTTATGTTTCAACACCTTAGCATCTCAGTTGGTGAAATTTCTTCCCTAACTGGTTCACACTGATCAGGCTGGCTTTGTTAAGGGTCAGTTAGCCTCAGCCATCTGTTGTACATTTTGTGCATGTTGCCAGGAACTACATCATGGGCTATGTTATCTCTTGATGCTGAAAAAGCATTTGGCCAGTTTTGGTGGTCCTACCTTTTTTATAAACAGTCTATGGTCCTACCTCTGGAAAGTTATTATTCCTTCCTTAAGTTTTTATGTTAATAAAAACTTAGCCTGTTGCAAAATACATTGGAACACATACATTGTCATTACTTCCCCAGAACTCTATTGCAAAAGATGAGCTGCCAGATGTGAGTGTACCTGTTTACCATGTTCATTTTCATACAATAATAAATTGGTTCAGTCCTTCAACGACTCCATGAGTAGACATGGAAAGGAACATAACATCAATTAATCTCAAGAAGATTGTATGTACATACCAGTTCTTTATATACTTACAGCAATTCCTAGATCATGTAGAGACACTACAAACTTCCTAAACATTGTGTCTGACATCTGTCTTTAAAAATGGGAGCTGAGCCAGAAGGCAAAGCTTTCAGTGTACCAGTCGGTCTACATTACAACCCTCACGTATGGTGATGAGCTTTGTGTAGTGAGAATGCAATCACTGATATATCTACTTATTAAAAAATTAACACCAAATGTAACACACCTGCTCCCCATTCACACCTGAGACCTTGTAACACTAACGATTCACATGACACCAGGGAGGGACAAGGGCTAATTGGGCCCAATTTAGACATTTTCACTTGGGGGTGTACTCACTTTTGTGGCCAGTGGTTTAGACATTAATGGCTGTGTGATGTGTTATTTTGAGGGGAGAATAAATTTACACTGTTATACAAGCTGGACACTAACTTCTTGACATTGTAGCAAAGTATCATTTGAGTGTTGTCACATGTTGTGTTGTCAAAAATGTGAGGCGTGTACTCACTTTTGTGAGATACACTCTGTGTGTGTGTGTGTGTGTGTGTGTGTGTGTGTGTGTGTGTGTATGTATATGTATATAGCAGAGGACCACCAGCAGATGTAAATGAAAGTGTAGTCACTGGCTGGCCTTCTGCCCTCAGGTTTGTTTACTTACGCCTCGTGCGTGCGTGCGTGCGTGCGTGTGTTGCAAGCGTGATGCTGAAAGATGGAGTTACAGGTCAGGATGTTTACCTTTCTGAATGTCCTGACTTACGTCTGGGCATGCTCATGCTGGTAGTGCCTGAAAGCAAATGAAGACCATTAATGTTCTCATTTTTCTTCTAAAACATGTATTTTGGAATGGAGGATTAGAAAGTTGAACAGCTGAATGGAAAGTCAAGGAAATCCTGGATTTTCTCACCCAACAGCAGGGCTTCCGTTCTAGATGCCGGCTTTACTGAAAGTCAGGTTTATTATGACAACTTTTGTACTAAAGCTAAACTGCTATATGGCTAACTAATGGGATCTTTGCTCCTGGTCCCAGGCTAGTTTGCAAACTGCCAATTATTGAACTCAACTATAACCGTGTGACAAAACAAAACAAAACAAAAGTATTTCGCCTACATTTCTACCTCAGTACATTTTTTTTATAAAAGCCGTAAATCCGAGGATATGAAAAATTCTATGAAATATCACAATTTGAGTCTACAGCTAGCACCTGCACCTTCTCCAGCACCCTGGTGGGATTTAGTGAATTGCTTAAGGGCACTTTGGCAGGGAAGATGCTTGCTTAACAGAGGGTGTAAACCCACATTCTCCAGCTTCTCCTTTTCGCTGTGCCACTGTGCTGCTCTGTTTGTATCAATTTTGCAATTGCTGTTTAGTCTACAGCTGTATAGCCTTACAATGTGAACTCTGTTAAATATAATTTTTTCATATTTTAATTGTTTACAAGTATAATTTTTACCTGCATGTATGAATGAAGCATATCGTGTGTATGTGTGTGTGTTTCCTGTAGGAGTGTGGTGGTGCCTGTGAAGAAAATCTCCCCTGGCAGCCTGGCAGTTAACACTGTGGGAAGCAACAGCAGCACCTCTCCTGGGCTGACAGCTGGCAGCACCCCCAACATTTTTGCTGCTGCCTCTGCAACCCCCAAAAGTATGATCAATACCACAGGTAAGTCATGCTCAAGGTTACTGGAACATTCTGACTCAGTTAAAATACTACATTCAGCCCTGGTAATATTGCTTATTATAAAAATAATATTTCTTTAGAGCAATTTAAGAGTGCTTAATTTGAGTAATTAGTGTTCAACTTAATGACCAATGATCTGTTTGTTTTGTCTTTGATGCCATTCCCCGAACGAATATAAAGGAAGTGTTTCTCTCTGCTGGATCATGTGATCCTGTATGCTTGTGCAGGGGCTTGTTGTTACCACAAGATGGCCCTCTTTACCTTCCTATCAGTGTCTGCAGCAGCTCTGTGCACCTCCAAATAAAAACTGCTGTCCTCGGATTCCTCCTGATACAGTCAAATCAAATAACCCCATTTTAATATACCTGAATTATACAATTAAACAAACACCTTTACAGTGGTGTGAAGAATTTGTACACATGGTTTTCCTGTGTAGTGTGTGTTCCTGTATGATTGACTGCGTGTCCTCTCTCCCCTTCCCCTGCTGTCACATTGCTTCTCCTCGGGCTCTGCTGCATTGAGCTGGTTCTACCTCAGGGCTCCTGTAGTCTGGGCCTCTGAAAGGGTCCACTTAACACCAAGAACCATTAGGAGCTCCAACACCTTTTTAATGTGCTCCATAAAAAAAAAAAAAACTATCCCTCTCCTCTCTGAGCCTCTCTGTAGGAATGTGAGAAATGTATCCTCGTCAAAGTGTGCTTTCAGCTCAAGCCACAGTCTCTCACCCAAACTCCATGATCTCACTCACTCTGATTTTAACTTCTCACAAGGACACTCGTAATGATTTTATGCTTCGACATGTGCCGCCAAGAAGATGCGACTCAGGCGTCACCTTCATATTACTCTCACCCTAATCTTGGCATTGATACCAAAACTAAGTGCAATATGTAAAAATGTTATGCAGATGTTGTTTTGATATTTTGCTTGATTCTACATCTTTGTCATCTTAGTAAGCAAAATTGTTCCATATGTGGCTGCTGGCACCAATTTAAACAACCAGCTTAGGTACACTTGGATGCAGTTAAAGATTTGGTGCACAATTTGACACTCTTACCATGTTTTCGTTTGTCTGACTTGGTTGAAATTAGCGCTGACTGCTGAGGTCCACAGTCAAGGGCCAGATTGTGGCTGGTTTTATAACTTCACATTCTTCATCTAAATGTGTTAATCTGATTCAATTGAAATTTAATTAGATCATTAAAAACATACATATTTTCAGTTATTCTTACACTGCACTAATGTTGCATGACTCTGTTGATCCTCCCTGCAGGAGCCACCGACACAGCCCCCACTACCTCCTCTTCCTCCAGTTTTGTCAACGGAGCCACCAGTAAAAATCTGCCGGCCGTGCAGACGGTGGCCCCCATGCCCGAAGACACAGTAGAAAACATGAGGTACGACAGTGCCCTCTTTGTTCACCCATGCTCGTATTTCCTACATTAGTAAATTCGCTTTATTCAAATTATGTGACTTGCGTATAAAATCTTCTCATACGCAGAGGGGTTTGTGATGGTTATCTTTCAAACATTTTTTCTTCAAAAATGTTTTGTCAATAATGTTTTCTATTATTTTACGTTTTAGCCTTCTACTACAAGATAACTACAATTTCTACATGCTCACATTTAATGAACCACTTCATTTATTTGACTTGGTAAATTCAGACATTTTCTTTGTCTCTACGTAGTGAAAACAAAATACCTCAAATTATATCACAATGGCAAAGTTTGGCCTAATTCTTAGTGTACATTTGTTTATTTCTGTGTGTGTATGATATTATTGTGACCTTCACTTATGTCTCACTTGCTCTAATAGTTTGTGACAGAGGTCCTTAGTCCTGCTCTCACACTGAGTGCTGAGAGCCCAGGTCTTTCTCCAGATTCTCTCTCTTTCTCTTTGCCTCAATGTGTTGTGCTAGAGGAATAGAGATTCAGTTGCCATGGCAGCAGTAACTGACATCACTTAGCGTAACTGTGAAGTCAATGATAGTACTATCTCGCTGCAGAGCCTGCTGATGCCTAACTTATATTTTAGATGAGAAAAAAAACATCCAAGCTGAATTGCCTGCTTCAGTCTACTGAAAATAACAAATATATGTATAACTTTACATTTTAGAATTACAATTGTATAGTTCGTTCATGAGCCAAACTGTTAAGTCACAATGCAACATGAAGCAAGTACTGCCTGTGGTTTCATTTTTCATTTTTCTCTCTATTCCAGTGCCTTTTGTGAAGTGGACCCGTGTCCACTGCGGCAGGGACTGACACCTCCTGAGCTCAAACCCTTTAGCTCTCTGTCTGGATTACAGGCATCCTCCAGAGGTGCAGGCCAGTGTCTTAGGCAAGGACATATTTATGTTAGCCACCTAGACCCCCTGCACCCTGCTTTTTATGCTAGCCTGTCATCCCTCTGCTGTGTTTTCCCAGGGTGCTGGAAGGCAGATTACACAACACACTCATATACACATCCTAACCCAGACCTTTTCTCTCTGTATTTCTCTATCCCGCTGCTTTCTGCCCATCTTAGCTGGGAAAACAAGCCTCTACTCTCCTCATGTTGCCTAGTATCTCTGTGTGTTCACATTGGAACGCAGAGATATGTTGCAGCTTGAGTCGTATCTCTGCTTGTATACGGCCTGAGTTGTGTGGCTGCATGACTCCAGCTCACAGTTTCTCTGAGGTGCTTAGATAATGTCAGGCAGTCGCATGTAGTGAGTGTGTAGAAGATAATAGAACTTCCCTCTGCAGTGTTGAACAACTGTGATCCCATGTGCAAGCCTGGTAACATGTCACAACAAAGAATGCAAACAACTGGTGAGAAATCCTTTTTTGCAATGCCAAAGAATAACATAAAATCTTCTCTTATTGACATCTCCAGTGATAGCAACCATACTCTCATGGGTATCCGGCTTGGTTTGCATCCTCTGAAATGCTTTGGTTACACTCTGAACCCACCAGGACTCAGCCTGGCTACACACTAACTGCTATTAGCTGTGTGCACTGGGTCCACTTTGAGGCTCTCTGCTCTTTCCCTGTCTTATCCTTGATGGAAGGGCATGACCATACCTCCCTTACATTTTGTTCTAATTCAGGTGTCTAATTTCCATTTGTGACTTCTGCCTTCATGTGTTTTCTTTGACAGCATTACTACAAAGCTGGAGAGGGCCTTGGAGAAGGTGGCACCCCTGCTGAGAGAGACCTTTGTGGACTTTGCACCCTTTCTGTCACGCACCCTGCTGGGAAGCCATGGACAGGAGCTGCTCATAGAAGGTACAGATGTTGTATAGTGCATTCTCAAGCTGTGTGTGGAGTCCTGTCCCCACCACCCTGCCACTGTATGTACTCCACTGGCTGCCTCATTGATGGATGCATACGCAGTAGTAGGTGTTGACAGGAGAGTCACTATTTTGGAAACAAGCTGGGGGTCTGTCACAGTCTGATTAAATCTGCCTTCTCTTTCATTCATCTTGTAATGTCTGTGTGTTTTGTTTTTTTCATGATTCACTCCACATAGTGAGGTTTGTTCCTAGATGTAGTATTTTTAAACATCAGTGTTTCACAGTCACAACAAATGTCATGTTGAAATGAATGTTGAATTAATTGGTGGACTTTGCCTCATGCCAGTGGTATTTTTAGTTCTCAAAACTAAGATCGCATGTTGCTTGGTCTTAGAGGGGGGGTTTGAATTTCAAAATGAACTTATGGGCCATTTTAGGGAAATATGAAAGCTTAAGCTGTATTTACATTGGAAGCACAGTAACCTTTTTTCTGATTTGTGCCATTAAGAATCCAGGGGAGTTTCTGCACAGTCTAGTCTAAATCTACTTACATGGAAAGAGAACAGAAAAGTATAGATGCTTACAAAGGCGTTGTTAAATTTCCATTGTCTTACTCAGAGATAATGCATGGTTTGTTTATTTTAGAGTGATATAGCACTGCAAGTTAAATTTCATCATTCAATTATTCATCTCAGCACAGGCTTGGTACTCTCTGTCAAATTAAAACACCCTCCAAATTTATTATCTTCACCATAGCTGTCTCATAATTTTATTTTTAAATTAAAACAGTTACATTGTATATATTTAAACGCTGGTCTGACTGTCTCTGTTATGCACAGTGTTTGCAGAAGTGTGCGATTCTTCTGCTGCACTTCACTCTGGGCTCTAGTCTTATTTCCTGGTGGTGTGTGAAGGCTCAGATTCAAGGTTGGCAGTCTCTCATGGTGCAACTTGTGCCTAACCTCAGGCACTGTCTGCCTGCATGTGTGCACACTGGCACTCTGTTCCGAAGGCTTGTTTTGGCTTGCATTCACAAGAACACACTGCTACCACGTGCACGTGTGTGTGTGACTGTGAGTGTGTATAAATTATGTGTGTGGTCTCAAGTCTTTTGATTTGCAGTTTGCAAAAAGTAAATTGAATATTGAATCTCTTTTTCTCACTGCCAAAGTCCCTTCTTTTAACTGTAAGCTAAATCGATATTATTTTCAGAAGTCAATGCATAGAATGACAGCAAGCTGAAAGAATGCACTCCTGTGACTATTAAAGCTGCTTCCTGAAAGAAGTTGTCTGACACGTGTCCACTTTCCTGAGCATAAATAATTTGTATAGTGTTTACACTGCCAGTTACCTGTAAATGGCTAAATGATTTATACAATATTATGTTTTAAATAATAAAATATCATATTATAGTTTGCTGGCCCTGCGATGGACTGGCGACCTGTCCAGGGTGTACCCTGCCTTTCGCCCTATGTAAGCTGGGATTGTCTCCAGTCCCCCGCAACCCTGTACGCAGGATAAGCGGTTGACAATGGATGGATGGATGGATGGATGGATGAATGGATGGATTATAGTTTGCTTAGCTTCTTTTTGTTATTAAGCAGCTAGGTCTGAAATTTGAAGATTTTTTAATTATGATTTGTTACTGGTATTTAATTTAAAAGTAACCAACCTTGGCAACCATACTCATGGGTCTTATTTATGTGATGGTGCATAAACCAACACTGTAATACAGCTATTAAAGAACATTTAAAGTATTGCTTTAACAACTGCTTTTTTTTATGTTTCCATTCCAGCCAGTAAAGCTTCACAAACAGACAGTTTTTCCTCCATAAATCATGCATATGCCATACATATATACATACTGTGTGTCAATACACCATGTGAGTAGGCCATGCACATGTGGCTAAAGCTACTCACTCAAGCTCAGGGGAAAGGAATGAAAATCAGGTAGCATAGCCTTGACAAGTGTGAATATGTCTGTTACCCTTTCACTCAAAGTCTGTCAGCAGACTGACCAGCTGACAAACCAGAGCTGAGCTGAGAGTGTAACCCCACAAACAAGGTTCGTAGATAGACAGCTTGGGCCCCAGTGCTCTTCACCAGACATGTTTGACATCGATTAGAGCAGCTTTATCAGACAAAACAAACCCACAGATTTACCACATACACTTCAAATCTATAACTTTATCGAGCCACTCAGGTCTGTCCTTGTTGTAGCGTATGTGTCCAAATTATTTAACTGATTTCCCTGTTCCTCCCTCTCTTTCTCCTTTTCTTCCTGGCCCTTCCCAGGCTCACAGTTGAAATACTGTGCTATAGTGCAAAGGCGCTCCATTTACCAGTAATTACCAGCCATCCATCACTCTTAGATTGCCCGGGGTCAAGCCCCCCTGTGCCCCGTGTGCCCCTTTGCCTCACCCTATTCCTTCAACCCCCCTGAAGACATGTGGTCATTGTGGCAATTATGTGGAGTGCACCCTAAGCTTTACACTTGGAGTTGGTGGGTGAGGCCTGTGTGTGAACACTGCTGCTGTTGTGATGCCTGCCGTCTGCTTCATGCTGTCCCCTGAGTGGCCCAGTCTGACGGCACATTGCCCCACAATGCCACATTCACCCGTGCCTTAACCCTGCCCTGTTTACAGGAAAGAACTGGCAGGCCGTGTTTAAATAGAATGCATTTAGTTTGTCTACCAGCACAAGGCCAGGGTCAGTTGGCCACCTGACTCCCGTGTCAGACTGGACTGACTTATGGCTCTGCATGTCACAGCTATAACAAGAGGTCAACCGTGGCACTCTGTACAAGAGAAGGGTCACATCCTCTCAGAGTATTTACAATACGCTCCCTCGGACAATCTCCGCTCATGAATAGAGATGGATGTAGAATCAGTGACCAAAAGATTTGTCCATACAGTGTTCTGAATATTTTGCATTCTGCGTAATATTGTATAGAACTTACACAAGCAAACTATGTCCATTGAGTGTTAATATCAAGTTATGTTAAGTTATTGGCTTATACTGTATATTTTGTTGTTGTCCAGCATTAGTCTCATGCCAAATAATTAAAGAGTCATTGGAGGTTCTAGTCTTGAAATTTTAATATAAATTCAAATATAATAGAGAAAATTTAGCATTATTGGCTAATTTCAACATTGTATGTAGAGCTACATCTTTTACTACATCATTTCTGCTACATGTCATTAAGTTATACAGCGTGGAGTCTGTTTTCCTCTCTGAAAGGTGTTGTTAGGCATGTTGATGTCTTCCAGCATACTGTTATGTCACTCCCTGAGATTCTCAATATATCCATCTTTGAGTGTCATGCAAAGCACACTGCTGTTTTTTCTGATAGACAAATTTAGAAATTAAACATCCAATGAGACATAATATTATTTCCTATTGTAGATGCTGTACTGTACAGTGCACAGCTCATCCACGACGTTAACTGAAATCTTAGGGTTAGAGTTTTTTGTTTAATCCTCTGACACCCCCCGCAATCCATGAAACAATGGCAGCTGTGTGGCACAGAGTTCTACTCCTGCCAGCCTATAATGCATCCTAAAGAGACATTCTTTCCTTCACTAATGGCTGCATCTTTAATGGTTCTCGCCAAGTGCAACAGAAGTGGCTGGAGGTGCAGAATACGAGACCAGTTGCAGCCATTGTTCCTGCAAATGAGCTTTCACACCTGCCCTTGTTTCATTAGAGAGTTGTCTGCTTCTGCGGCTCACCATCCACAGAATGGAGATGAGGGAAGAAGCTGTGAATGTCTGTGTTCACTTCTCTGAGTGTGTGTGTGTATGTGTGAAGACAGATGTGTGTGGGAGTGTGGAGGGGGTACTCGCATGTACATGTGAGTTACAGTTTGTGATGGGCAAATAGGAAGCACAATGTTTGGAGTTTACTGCTTGTCACTCTGCCTTAAATGAACCTTCTGCCAAGAACAATATAGCTTCGTCCAACTTCTGCACTATGAATTTAAATCAGAATATTTATTTTTAAAGGATCATCTTGTACTGCTAAGGAATTGTAAAATAATAACAACTGATTATGCCCAAATATTACGTGATGAATATGTATGCAATAACCATTATGGTTAATATCTAATTCTGTCTCTACAGGTCTAGTGTGCATGAAGTCAAGCACCTCAGTGGTGGAACTCGTCATGTTGCTTTGTTCTCAGGTGAGCTTTTTTCTTTCTCCTCATCTTTCCCAGCCTTTGTTTATCTTATTCTCTATGTCCCATCCTCTCTTCTTTCCCCTGTATAATATTCCTTTCTCTGCTATGGTTCTCTGGATAACTTATTTTCTGTCACCAGTATGTGGAGATGTGTTAGAACTAGTTTCACCTCTCTTTGAAAATGAATCCACACATTGCACACCATTTAACTCACCTCTATAACTCTTTTAAATATATAGACTGCATACACACAAAAAATAGGTTCAGTGTTTATCCTGTCAAAACTGCAGATATTTTTGTAAATGTATACGTTTATGGTTAATCCTTGGTTAATTGAAGTAAAGGGCATTGTCTCATATCAGATCAAGTTATTTAAGCTCTGCTGAAGCTTTGCTTATCAGTGCATGTTCCATAACCAATGACAACATACTGACACTTCTCTGAGAATCCAGTGACTTTCTACACCCCAGAGCTCTAATCCTGAGCCCTCCTTTAGAGAATGAGCCCCACCTCATGCAAAACTGCTAGTGACTGATCACCTCTAAGCTGACCCTCTGAATCTCTTGTTAAGCCTTTGTTTTAGAGAAGGTCAAAGCCCCGATGTAGCAGTTAGAACAGGAGATATTTAACATACCTTCTGTCAGCCCATCAGTCTTGCGTCGGGAGCCCATAAGGAAGCCATTACTTGGTGCCTCTTTGTGGATCCAGACTGCAGGACCAGAGCCGTGAGGAGGTGGATTGCCACTATGTGTGCTCCTTGGTATCCGCAGTCCAAAGCCCTCTTCAGCAGAGAGCTCAGCCTCTGTTATATGGAGGCCATTATTCAGGGACTTTCTTCCAAAAAACGTACATAAATGGGGCCGTCAACATTGAATTATTGTTGCTCTTTTGAAAGTTTTTGACTGGCTCCTTCTTGAGCTGCTTTTCCGTCCGTAGAGTATCTGTGGGAAGTTGCTTTTTCCAGCGCTTGGATTTATTGCAGATGAGAGCGTCAGCATGCTGTTAAGAGTCTGAGCCCCCCCTCCTACACAGATAGCATTACTGCGGCTCCAGAGGTTCCTGCCATTAGGGGCTCTAGGGATGAAATCCAGGCTGAGATATCGATCAGACAGTGAGGCCTCTAAACTGGACCCGATAGTCTGGTGTCCTTCAACAACCTTTCAAATAGAGATGAGCCATTGCTTTGTATCCTAACACTACACCATCAGTAATGAATCCAAAGCACAGCTGATATATACAGAGCTGTTTTGTCATGAGCAAATAATAATGTAATAATGTTTATGCTGTCTGAAAATTACAATATACTCAATAAATTACTCAATAAATGTGTTTGGTATCACATACTGTATCTCAAGTGCTTTGAAAAAGGACGAGTCAGATGCAGGGTAAGGTTTGACTGACATCACTATAAAATGCCAACTTCAACATATCCCTCACATATTTCAACATTAATGTTTAAAGACAGCAAGAAAGGCACTTAGCTGACCTTTAGTCCCTCTCTGTTTTGTGACCTGTCAGTTTTACGAATGAATCGGTGCTAATGATCTACCTTTTCTTATTTATGCATACTAATCACAGCTATCATCGTGTGGCTGGCCACGGTTGCAGACACTGTGTGTCTCTCCTCAGCCTGGGCAGCTGAATGAAAAGGTCAAGCAGCTCTGTTTCTTGTAACAGCTTAAACATACAGGGGGGATCTAGAGTGGAGCCACAGAGATTTAGTGATGGAAGGCCTCCAGATGTGGAGAGTATAACAGAGTAGATAAAAGCAAAGGCTCCTGCACACTGACAGGTTGGATTGTAACACCACAAATATTTAGTGCTCTGCTGAATTTCAGGAAGATGAAAGTGGGAGGAGAGAAAATTTTCTCAAGGTCAGAAAACTATTCTCCAGGATGGAAGTTTTAGGTCCACAAAAAGGTGTGGTGGGGTTTTCAGACATAGATGGAACCACCCAAGTGAACCTACAGCATCGTCATTGACAGTCCAACATTTCCCAGTGTTACATTTTGTGTCAAAGAATTGACCAGTTCTTAATGCTTTTAGCAAATGGTTTAGTTTTACTCACAAATGCCCTGTTTTGTTTATTGTATTGTTACTGTTTTCAGAAAAGATCAGGTAAACAGAACTGTATAAAACCTGTCCAACACCAGACATAGTGTTAGTAAGCAGTAGTAAAACCTAACTTAAGATAAAAACTGAGTTACTTTTGGATTTACATTTGTCAGGATGCCTGAAACATGTCTAAGAGAATGAGAGAATTGGGAATTAATTGGAGAATAAGTTAGTCATAACAGCAATATAGGGTAACAATAAGTCAACAGTTTGTTGTGGAGCTTGTCTGCCCCCAAAAGGCCAAAAACTCAATCCCAGCTTTTCATATCCACTAAACAAACGTCCACTGGCCAGAGGTGCTACACTGTGGTCTGCATTTATATCAAGAATCACATCTCTTTTTTTAAGCAGCTGCACGTCAGGCCTAATTCCCTTCAAATGGGCAGCAGAGGACTTTTTAAAATCTCTGCAATCAAAGGCAGTCTCTTCTGGGAGCTCTGTTCTCCAGTAAAAAAAAAGAAAAGAAAAGATAAAAAAAGAGCCTCTGAAGTACTATCACAGCTGTCAACAAGCATACCTCAGACAAGATAGCAAATTTGACTAGTCCATGCTGTACCTCCACTGACCTGCTGCCATTTTCCTGCCAACGCCTGAGTGTCACATCTGCCTTAATTTCCGTATTTATTTTTGTCACGTGAGCATGGTGCAAGTGGAACCTCAGAAGACTGGCTGTTCATGATCCCTGTCCAAATCAAGAACAGCTTATTCCAGGCAGATACTGTAACAGAAGAAAGGGGGTCACGGAGAACATTTGGAGACCAGATGCTCAGCAGTTTGTCAGCACCATCTCCCTGATTTAACGCATCGTAGGGTCAGACTGTGTACTCTTGCATGAACCGGTATGTGTCAGCCACGACAACTGTGTACAAAAACACATGCCCATACATAATAATGTCAATGTCAGTTACTCTGGTACCATACACAACAAATGCCGCTTACCTTGTCCAGACACTGACATAGAACAAACAATGTAACGCATTGTTTTGCATGTACGACTACTGGTTATATATCTCCATATATTGTTTCTGCTGGAAATGACTGAATGATGAATAAATGAATAATACTAATTACTGCATTTTAAATGGATAGTCACATTCAAAGGCTCCCTATATATGTGCATATCCTTGAGTTCCATATACATTTGTAGCCACTAATGAAAACCTTTTTCCTTTCATTTTCCTCTGTTTTCCGTCCTCTTTTGAACTATGGCCTTCTCTGTTTTGTCTTCCATTTGCACCTCAGTGAGGGTACAGGAGAGCTGAATTTCCCACAGTGAGAGGCGCGCTCTCAAACTGCTTTTTAATCATTTCCAGAGCACGTTGTGAGACAGCAAGTGCTGGCTCTCTGGCCTAGGGCTCGGATCCCTTCCAGGCGTACACTGCAGGGCTCGGCGAGGCTGCACAGTAATCTGTCACTGAAAGGGACAGGGGAAATGGCTGTATTTAAGTGAGAGGATACAGTTTCATCCCACAATTACATCTCTCCTGTGTTTACAGATCTTTTCACAGAGGAAGAAAGGACGGTCACACATGCTGTGCAGGATTTCAGCTTTTTATAACCACCACTTTTTCCTGAAAGGATATAACTAAATGCTTACTTTACCTACTTGAATTACAAACTATGAAATGTAATCTAAACTACAGTTGAAATATGCAATTTGGATGGTGAAATGTCCTTCTTGTGTATGAGTCATGCATTTCTGAAAGATCTTGTTGCATTTTGGATCCAAAGGGCGTTTTGATACCCACACTTTGCCAATTTAACTTTTGGTTTTCTTTTTCAAAGCTCTTTGAGAGAGCACTTTTTTTCTTACAGCCCAAACAAAAACACAGAACTTCTGTAAGTAACACTTCACAAATTCTTAAATTTCAGGAATGGCAGAACTCCATTCAGAAGAATGCTGGCCTGGCCTTCATTGAGCTAATCAACGAAGGAAGGTAATGTATCCCTTCACTGTAATGCATGAGGTTAAATCACTCTGCAAAGCAATAGTTTATTCATCCTTCTATCAGTATGTATTCGTCCACGGTTGTTAGATGGCTCCTCAGTAGGGGGTAATAGTAAATAAGATTGTGGTGAGTGGATGGAGAAAGAATATTAACCCTAGAATGCCCCACACACACACACCTTTTGTTGTCTTTTTATATATCCGTCTCTCCCTGTTTTACTGTACATCCCAGTGTCTGTGTTTCTCTTCCTGTCCCCTCCCTCTTCTTCTCGGTGCTGGGTGTGGCCAGACTCAGGGTTTTTTCCGCAGAGCAGATCAGGGGCGGCTCAGCCTCTTTGCCCATCTGCTGACCCATCTGGCCAGGCCTCTCTATGCCTGGGCACTTGCTGCAGCCCAGCCAGGCTTCTCTCTGCTCTCTGAGTCCCCTGCTGGCCCTGGAACAAAGAGCTTCAGGCAGTAGGGCCACACGGCGCTGTCCAGGGTGCTGCTGACAGATACATAATTTCCCACTCTTACTCAAGTCTCTACACACCTGCTCTGCTTAACTAGAAAGATCTAGAGGTAGCTAGACTCTTTTGCCTTAGAAGGCTTAGCTGACAAAGTTGTATCTGCTGGGTAGTTGTGAGCTGTTCCTCTGTTTTATCATGCAGCTGTTAACACACTAAAATGTCCTGATAAAAGCCCTGAAATAACTAAACTGAACTTTCCTTCATTATTACCATTGCTCCTCTTTAGCATGCCTATAGCTGTAGCCATCATCCCCGTGAGAGAACTGCCTCAGGTATCCATGTTGATATAGCGTATACAAATTAATTAAAACTAATATTTTCTGCTAACAGCTCTGTTAAGACAGTCTTTAAACCTCAAAAGTTGAAGCTACATGGATTACAATGCTGACCCCTGACTATTATTAAGATAAAAATGGTGCTCTGAGTCATAAAATCAACATAAAATGGTTTGAAACATAATATGGCAATAGACAAACATGTCCAAAGACTCATTTTACAATTCTATTATTATTGGAGAGGCTCTGTAATTGTTTCATTTACTGTGCATGTACACTCATCAGACAAGGCGTTTTCAACTGGGATAGTCAACAATTTTAGGTTGAAACCTATGAAAAAGAAATTTTTTGTCAGTCACATCCAGGCTAAATCTGATGATACATGGAGCAACTTTTAGAGCAATGGTGCTGGGCAATGTTGCCATCAATGGTAATGAGTAAAGATTACTACCGTAATCCCCTTCCCCCATCACTCCGCCACCCTCCCCGCACCACCGCTATCCGATCAAAACATAGTTGGACTTGCCACCAGCAACATTGCCCAGCAACATTGCTCAAAAAGTTTCCCCGTGTATCATCAGCTTAAGTGTGGATACTTGAATTGAGTGTTACCTATCTATGAAATATAAATACAAAAGCGTGGTAGAGAGCATGCATATATTTGTTCCATCTTCAAATCAGCTTCAGCTTCTGCTTTCTCATCTATTCTTGGTTTCAAAACAAAGCTTGACGTTGTCAGGCTCTGTCTTTGAACAGTGAACGTCTGTCTATTAATGAGTGCTTGTCAACAGTTAAAGAGGCAATAGCAGCTGATGAATGCAGCCTTGGGATTACTGCCTCTCCTTGGGACAGGAGGGAAATTACAATCTGTATCAAGCACTGGAGAGGAACAGGAGATGCTTTAATTAAAACAAAGCTAACCTAATGGTGTGTAAAAATGGCATGTAATCTACACACAATAGCCTGGGTGTTTTCAATTATTAAAGATACTGGAATTTAAATGTGAATGTGGGTGAAGAACACGGAGCCTCCAGAGTCAGCCATGTGAGAAGTTGTTCAGGGCCAGACTTGTCAGCAATACAGGCACTGGGTTGGTGTTCTGGTCAGTGGGAAGGGATGCTCAGTCAATCAGGAGCCAGACGAGCTTCAATGCTTTAATGACACCTTAATGCTACAGAGGTCTGTCGCTGACATGCAGCCTTGCAATATTGCAGCACAAATAAATGATGCTGTTTACTAGTCTGCTCTTTCAGCTTGCAGAATCTTGCCCGATCCTGACAAGCTATGTTTTCCGTAACCCTGCTTCTTCCTTAGTGGTGTCACTACAACAGATTTTCGCTAATAAAAATAATATGTTCCCTAATTAATTATAAATGTGTATATGAAAAAAACAGAATCTGCTAATAGCTGAACTTTCTCTGCAATATTAAAGGTTGCTCTGTCATGCCATGAAGGACCACATAGTCCGGGTTGCCAACGAGGCTGAGTTTATCCTGAACAGACAGCGAGCAGAGGACGTCCACAAACACGCGGAGTTTGAGGTATAAACTGTGCTGGGCTTTTTTGCATTTGAAATGAAATGTAAAAATGAAAAAAAATATTTTTTTGATCTTCTAATGAGCTGTAAACATATCCTAGTATTAAAAATGCCATTCAAATCTATATACTCAGAAATCGTGTTCCTTTGTGTCCTCCTGAGGATTTACTCCACACCTCAATCATTCCTATAAGATCATTTAATTACTGGTAGCAAATGGAAATGCAAGCAATAATAATGTCAACCAACTTTGTGGGGTTAACTTCCTGAGTCTGTAGGAAGCCCACCCACATCAAACCGCTCCTATTTCAGACATGAAAGGAAAAGCTAACACTGTTTAATTTCAGTAATGCTTTCAGTAATGATGTCTATGAAGATTCTCAGTCATCCAGGTCATAGTTATCCAACGAAGGTTAAAATGAAGGGCAACTGGACTTGGTTGAAGATACTGGAAAATATTCCAGTATCTTCAACCAAGTCCAGTTGCCCTTCATTTTAACCTTCGTTGGATTTCAGTAATGAGTAAATTAGCTCATATTTTCCACTAATTATTGTCTGTACAAAAAATACAAAAAGAAAAACATGGTCCTTGTATTTTTCATTGCAAAATAAAGAAAAATAGCACATCTTGCAATATTAAAATAGTTTGTTTAGTCAGTGTAGAACATCATAAGACATATGTACATTTGTCAGTTTTTTTGTAAAAAAAAAAAAAAACACAAGAAAATGTTGTATGTGTGTAATCACACAGACACCACACATATTTCCACCACCTCTGTTAGCAGCTTGTACATGTGAGGAGTGATGAGTTTCTTATCTGGGAAAAGCAGCCATCCTCAAACAGCTGCTTGATATACAGTTCTTGAGGATCCTTGACCTGCTAGATAAACTGGAAGAGACGGCTAGATATGCAATGTCAGGAGAAGGGGGAAGTGTACCTGGCCCCATCCGTTCTGTCTGCCAACTCCCGACAGCCTACACTTTTCATCTAAGTCTGACATTACTTTATTACCCACTCTCCAAGATTGAAGATTCAGGACGCAGATAAGACATTTTTACAATTAAGTTGGTGTCAGGGCGAAGCGTCATATGTTTTAAAGTGATAAATAACGTTTGATATTTGTCACAGCATCACGTGGAAATGTGAGGTGACAAGTAGAGATTGAGTTATCTGCCTTATGAAGAATATGTTGAAGTATAATATCTGACAGAATTCAAATTTGAAGCAGGGAATTCAATTAACTTCCAGCTTCTGTTAGCAAATTAGATTTTGAATATTAGCAAGAGTTCCCCCAGGGTGGCATAGTAAGACAATCTTGTTTTAGCAGCAAAGAAAGAGTCAGATGTGCTCTTCTAGATTACTTTTAACCACCTTGAACACTTAGAGAGTTACACTGACTTTTGGAAATTGATTTAAAACCAGTATCAGCATTTTTCACATTGCTGCCAATTAATTTTTAAATAGATTATTTTATTATTTATCATTCTGACACTTATGTATCAATTTTTATTTAATTTTTGGAAGTTATAGACCGCAGTGTGTGCTTGTGGTATATTTTGTTATAGAGAATGCTGCATATTTTTCATTTGACACCATTCCTAAACCAGGGGACAAGATATCCCTTGACATAATAGCAGTGTAGCTTTGTTAACCTTGACAGACTATATTCTTTGTGGATCTATTAGAATATTTCCCTTCTCTTTTAATAACACCATCCACAGCTACCTAGAAGGGAGCGTCATCTGTCCGCAGTTAGGGAATGGACTGCCTTCATGTGCTCGCCATGATTTAGTACACTCCTCCAAGGGAGCAGAAATATATCACTCAGCTGTCCACTAATATCTTTATGCACTCATGTGTGTTGAATGAAGCCATAACATTCTTCAGTGTGACAAATGCTCCATTAGAGGATATATATTATTCTGGCTTTATTCAAGTAAAACATTCTCTAATGCTATTACTACAATGTCAGACATCACTTTTGGCATGGATACTGTACCAAAATCCATTAACATACAATGAGGTTCACACTATGTTTATCTTTTCCTTTTCTCAATCTCAAATTAGTCCAACTGTGCCCAATATGCTGCTGACAGAAAAGAAGAAGAGAAGATGTGTGACCACCTGATCGGTGCTTCTAAACACAGAGATCATGTGACGGCCAACCAGTTAAAGCAGAAAATTGTCAACATCCTCACCAACAAGCATGGTGCCTGGGGGACACTGGCCCAGAGGTAAGCCCTCACACTTGAACAAGTTCACCTTCAGACCAACATGGGCCATGTTAAGTCTTTAATATGGACCATAGCTGCTGAACGTTAGGTCCAACCTACAGGACAAAAGTTACCTGTTCACAAAACTCTGCAGTCATGGGATTGGACCACCAGTTAATGTCATTTTCCCAGGATCCGATAGGGTCAGTGATCGGGTCAGCAAACGCAATTACAGTGTGGAGTGGCTTAATCCCCTGAGGACAGCTGATTGGCCAGTCGTTCAACAGACAGGGATAGAAGAAGAGGAAGAAGGGGGTTGGGGCTTTTCTGCAGTCTTGTCCAGGCATTCATTGACCCTCTCAATAACACAGCCCAGCACCTGGTGGTAGAAGCAGACTTCCCCATGGGCCCTGTTAAAATAACCGCCGGCTCTCCTGCTCTGCCTCCCACTTCTCGCCTGCATCCACATGTTCCAACAGATACAGAGTGAAGTGGCAGGATCAAGAGCTAGTTATATAAGTCAAACAGAGGTGTTACAACGTACTGTTGTACAAAGAGCAGAGAATTTGAACAGTTATCTTTACTTGTAACAGCAGAGACAGAACGGGGGAGCTTCAGTTGCTGCTTGCAGGTGAAGCTGTATTAGGGTTTATTTTAGACTCGTAGCTGTCTGTTAAAAATCAACATCACTAGATGCAGGTGTTCTAATCATTAATCCATTTTTCCAATTCATTTTGTTAATAGTGCTGTAACCTGTATTCTTCAAGACCAGACACTGCTACTTTTACTTTACATTTACGTTACACTGCTGATTTGCCAAAACAAATTTTGACTCTTTGGTGAAACAGCAGCTTTGGTTTTTGTTATTGAATTTTGAAAACAAACTGCAGATGTTCAACCATGTTCGCTGAAATTAGGTTTGTTTCACATCTTAAACCATGTTTACTGTTGTCAAGAATAATATTCTAGCTGATATAGCCTAATTACTATTTACAGCTATATTTAATAACTTTAACTTACAGTTGAGTTCAAAGAGATTCCACTCAAAACAGCAGATGTCACAAGCAGCTACATTTGGTTTCTTTTTTCATGGATTCATGGAACATTATACACTGTGGCTAGTGAATATATACTTCAAGATATCAAATGTATGTACTCTATATTTGCATTGGTCACATGTTCATTTTCTGTTGATGGTTTTAAGTTTATCTGAGGACATTCATTTGTTGCGATTCATTTCAGAACTAAAACAGAGAAACTGAACATAGAAAAAAAAAAAAGAAAAAAATATTTTGGCCGTGACTGAAAAGGTTACAGTATTCAAGTACAGATTTTCATAAAACTGACTGAACCTTAGCAGAAGTACCCATGACAAAATCTATTGGATTGAATTCTGGGCTCTTGTTCAAATATTTATGGAGCCCCTCTCAAGAGGCAGAGCATTTGCATTAAAACAAAAGGTTATTGAGCGTGGGTGCATTGTAAATGATACTGCAAAACTTCCAACAAATTCAAATTTAATGGTAACCTGCTGGTGAAGAAAAATGATGCAATATGCTCAGAAGCTCAAGGCAGTGTTGCAGTTCAGCAGCTTAGTCTTATTCAATGCTACATTAACTTTCCCATTTATGCTGCTCTTGTAAAATATAAAGCCCTCAAGCATTTTGAGGTGGCTGTCTGTTATGTGTGTGTTTTTTGTGTGTGTGTGTGTGTGTGTGGGGGTGGGTGGGATGAGACTTTAGTTGTTAATGTTTGTTTTCACCCTCATGCACAGAAATTGCTTTGCCTTTTTACTCCTAAATTTTGCCTGGAGACATGCCAAAGGACATTTATCATTTGTGTAGAATATATTAAACAGAATCATTCATTGGCAGGCAGGAGACAGACACTAGTATAACTTAGATGTTTATATATCTTCTGTTACCATTTTGTGTTTTCAACTGTGCTCATTAGGTTGATATAACCTCCTAGCCTGATATAAGTGGCATCCGTTACGTAAATTACAGACTTCCTGCTGATTATCAGCATTTCTGAAGGCCACTACATTTTGCGCTGTTGTTCTCTTTATGGCAAACAGTGTAAGAAATTGTGTTGCAGCACATATGACAACAGCCAACGACAAGGAAATAATCTGCGTGGGCTTGAAAACAGCTGCTCTGCAGACATGTGATCTGAGTGAAGAATAAGCAGATCAGACTCTATGGTGCCCTGTTAGATCATACTATATGCTTGCTTGATGATGAATGTCCCCTTGTATAGAGTCAGCATAGGAAAATCAATACTCTTCAAATTGAAACAGTATAGGGTTGTATTGATCCGCCGTGCTAAATCAAAATGAGGAGGCTTTGATACATCTCTCCAAGACAGCTCCCTGCCCAGTAATGACACACTATCAATTTTAGCTTTGCACTGATAAATCAAGTTGAAAATTGGATGTCAGAGTTTTTTCCAGGGTGAGAGTGATTTTCCCTGCCCTCTGGTCCCCTCTGCTGTTGACCTCTGAACCCTGCCAGTGGATTATAAAGTTCAGGCTCGTCTAAAGTGAAAGTAGATGTCAAGGCGAGGCTGATGAATTCATTGAAGAATAACGTCCACCACTTTTGTAGCATAGGACTACCTATTGTGACAATACTATAAGTCTCTCTCATTCCGCAGTTCTCTCACAGTGCTGAAGAGTACACAGCACATCTCTCACATCAAAAATATGTAGGTCATCAAACTATTCAAAACACAGTGACAGGTATACATGCCAACTTATTGTGTTTTCCTTTTATGGCGATATTGCAATTTAAAAGCATCCTTTTAATGTTTTAGCATTACAAACTTTTTATACTGTATACAAACAATATATTTGTATTGGTGTTTACATCATTTATACCTTGTGCAGGTAATGTAGCCTTACACAGACACCCAGGAACACCTATATACTAATGACAGTTGAACTTGAAAAATTCACAATCTGAGCTTCAGTGAACCTTTCTTGGGTCATTCTCTACCATTAACTCACCAGCACTCCTCTGGTACTAATTGTTTAGACACAAACATCCTAACAGAAATGTAAAGGGTGCTGAAGGAAACAAACCTCCCTTTGTTCCCATGCAGGCGTCCGTGTTCACATCAGCACCATCAGTGACAGCTGACAGAGGAACCTCCGCTGGCCCCCACAGCAGACCTTAACCTACCTGACTAGTCTATTGATTGTCAACATTTCTTCGGTATAATTACTTTTTTACAGCAGAGGAGAGAAAGGAAAATGGCGGCATATATTGATCTCTGGCAAGGCAGTGAAACAGCCGTTTCCCTTGACTAACTGTGGGTTTCATCTCTCACACTTGATGAATGGTAACAATCTGCCCGTGGATAATAACTTTGTGATGGAATGAACCTTTTTACTCATGATGTACCCGGACTATTTGGTCTTGCCTGAAAGGGTTATCAATTCTAATAGAAGTCTACTTGCAGAAGGCAGAGCGCCTTTGGAGGGCCTTATAGCCTCAGAGGGTTCCAGGTCTGACGACCCCTCTGGGGCAGAAAGAAAAGGCCAAGGTCCTTGGTTGAGACTGACAGTATAAACAAAAATCAGCCTGACAATAAAATAGACATAATTCAAAAATATTATTCTTTTTAATATCCAGGGTAGCAAAATATGTATCTTCTTTTTCGCATTATGTGTCAATTCTTGTGATCAATGTAATGTTTTTTCTCAAAGACTTACTTTTGTGGAAAATTATTAAGAATGTAGGAGAATTAGGTAATCCCTTTTTATATATTATTGCTTTTTTATATGGATTGCATGAGGGCTTTAAAGGTTTCTATTCTGCCCACACCACCAAAGCTTTTTTTGGTCTGAACCAGTGTTATGCAAACAGTCTTTCATTTCTCAGTCCACCATCTAGAGAGGGTTAAATAGGGCTTTTAAAACATCTTGCAAGAGATATTCTTTTTTATTATTCATTTAATTAGATCTTATTTAAAACATTATGCTCCTTTTGTTCTTGCAAGCTGACATTCTCTCTGCTTGCATTTGTTCTTGACCTACACCAGGCGCTATTCCCTTGGGGAACTCTTAACCTTGCACACTGTGCTAATTATCTCTGGAAAGAGGCCCATTCACACAATCATCAATTTCATTCGGTGCTGAAATTGAGTTGGGCATCGTCTGACTGTGCCCCATTTCCGATGAAAGATGGGGATCCACAAAGCTGGCGATCCAGGGGAGTTCACCTACAGTACAGTACAGCTCCTCATCCCTCCACTGATCGCATACGTCTGTCTTCATTACACCAGATGACCTGGAGTAAATCTTGTTACTGCTGTGTTTTTTCCCTTTTGTCTTTGTCCAATACCCATTCCTAAGTGTGTCTTTTCTCCATCTCTCAATCTACAAAACAAAAGTCATATCCAATAACTAGAAGCATTTGGATCTAAGCTTGGTATCCTCGCACTTGCAACAGTGTTGAGTGTATTGATGATAAGAACTGGCGAAATTAAAGAGATGAAAGTCCTGTGTACCATTTGCAGCCCTCTGTGATAATCTGATCATGATGTGGCCATAGAGTCACTTAACACTTGGCATTCAACAGACACATGATCAAACTTGATGTGTTTTTATCGAGGAAATTACTGTGATTTTTTTTCTTAGTTTATTGGTTACTTTGAAAGCAGTGGGCTGCAAAATGTTCATCACCATATGGTTGCCAGTCACCACTTCTTGATGCACAATGTGTTTTTTTTCTCTCACATTTTTTATTATCTAGCAGCGGTATGTTGAGGGATGTGCTGTAAAAATGCTTACCAAAAATAATGCACTGGTTGATAGACAGTGTTTTAGCATTTCCTCACTTTGATTTTTAGTGTGTGCTGGCTGCCTCATGGTTTTCATGATGTGTGGAATCCCTTTCATTACAGATACGTATATGTGGTTGTCATTCCAATGGGATCAAAGAACCAGTTCAATTAAGTACCATAATTTGGTCATATTACATTCTGGACTGAATATCAATTTTCTCATTTCTGTTTGGCAAGGTACAGCTTAGGTAGGTTACTAATGACATATTTGTTTTTTTATTTAATTTTTTATTATATTTCTTAAAAGTTTTGCAGCGACATATGTGTCCCCAACTAATGTCTCAAAAACTCAGAGCCTTTTAGGACAACTGAAAATGAAAGAAAAGACAACTTGTCCTCAGAGTTACACTAAAAACTGACGTGTGTTCAGTGTCCGCGTGTGTGTGCTTGTGTGTATGTGTGATAGAAACCAGTCACTGCGCCTTTGAATAGAATTGTCACTGATTACTGGCATTTATTATAATTACCCTCTACTCATGTCACCAATGGAAGCTTTTAAAAGGAGTATAATGGTGTTTTATTGAATCAGCATGTCCCTGTCCTTCCTCCTGACCTCCTCACACAAATCTCCTCTGAGCACAAATAGAATAAAAAGGATATATTTAACCATGAGATCCTCATCTGTCTGCAATCCAGCCCATACATGTTTTATTGAGCCATTCTGTTTTAAGTGATTTGAAAAACATGAAGGTAATTATTGCTTTTGACAACAGAACAGTGAAATTGCTTTTATGTCAATTATTGTATTGTAATTGTATGGGATTTTATTTTATTTGCAAATCTGACACTACAAGGCAATAGGGTGAATTTGAGGGAGTATGGCTCACTTTCTAGTAGCAGATCTGCAATGCACTGTATTGTTTTTATTTGCTTCTCATTTATGTGGCCTCAGCCTTGCTGATTTGACACACAATTCAGGCCTCACACAAGCACATTTAACCTGGTAACAATACAGGTTTTTCCTGGCACTGCCTATCATTTATCCTTTTACTCCCACACCAGTAATCAGACAGAGTATAAGGAAACAAAATAGGGGCTCTGCTACCCTAATATAGCAGTAGCACTAAGAATATATCACCCTCTAATCCACTATGAGCTCAGCTGTCAGCTGTCAAAAGTATCTCTCTTTTCAAGAGTGATGTTATGGTTTCCTATAAAACTGTTATCAATCCTGTTATTTTTATTTTTCTCCCTATCTTATGTTGAATTATACCTGTAAGCTTTTCCCGTTCCTTTTACAAACAAAATACAATCACTGTAGACTGGGGTGTTGGATCTGACTTCTCTAAAGCCACAAGTCTCCTTGAGGAAATGTGTGCATTAAATACCTATTTGAGTGCGAAGAGAATAGACGATAGTGGTCTTACACATTTATCCTACTACACTTAGCAAGTCTGAAAGCATCCATAAATAATAGTGCTCCTGTTTCCTGTAGGTTATCAGTGCTGGAAAATTAGCTTTTAAAATGCGGTTTGAAATCCATTTGGGTGATTGATGTGTGACGGGGCTAATAAATTTTGCCAGTTTCTTGGAGGCCGGCTCATAGCAATTCTTTATGGTTGTCATGAAGCCAGACACATTTGATGTGGAAAATAAGGAGGTTTCGAGCCAACTTTGCTTAATAAAGAATTCTATTGGATGGACAATTTGTTGTAACACAGGCAATACAGGCAACTAATTTTCTAATAATTGAAATGATTTTGAAACAGTCTGGAAAAATGTAGGTAGATTTTGCAATATATTAAATGGCACATATACATGAATGGTAAATAAATAAATGGTACTTGCAATTCTCCTATATGGTTTTGAGTCTCATATGAGTGAAGATGATACTGTTTTTGACAAAATATTAAACATTTAGCTTATTCCTTATTTTCCACCATGCTTTTAAGAGATGGGTGTGCTGTTTGGTTGTTTTGTGTCACGTCGGAAATCCCTTGTGTGAGAAGTCAGTAGCACCCAACTGTAGATCTCTATCAGAAGTGCAGTCCTCCCTCCACTTTTTGGACCACCCTCAGAGAGTAGGGTCCTTCAGCACAGCACTTTGGCACAGTCCAAATCCGGTCTAGCACTGACCACATAGTCTAAAATATCATAGGTCCTATTCAAGCAGCAGAATACCACATTCAAACTGAAACCATCTGCACAGGACAGAAAAGGGGGGGAGACACATTAAAAGTGTTGGCGTCCAACTCATTAATCAGTCATTGTAGCTTTTGGGTTTGGTTTGTTGTGCTTTTGATTGCTGTTAAGACAAATCAAGATATTTTAAACAAAAATGTGCCCAAATGAGCGTCCTTAAGCGGACCAAATAAAGTGCATCAATTGCAGTTAATACTGTTAGTAGGAAATCTTCAAAGTGGCGGATGTATCCCCCCACTGGCATCTGCTGTCTATTTGCACTAAGAATTAGGGGACATAATCTTCAGCAGTAATCGCCCAGTTGCCTACAGTGGATTTACATTTTTCACACTGTGTAATCTTGCGTTTACAATTTCATTTACGTGGGTTTCTCCTTTCAGCCCACTGACATCTCTCTTTTCCTCAGTTAAGCTTTGAAGGAGATTGACAGGGGACAAGCTCAAGGCGTTCAGCCTTGCTTTGCATACAGCGGCTCATGATACTT
>NC_060166.1:30234055-30317189 GCF_021292245.1 Micropterus dolomieu
TATATATGTATGTGTATATATATATATATATATATATATATATATGTGTATGTGTATATATATATATATGTATGTGTGTATATATATATATATATATATATATATATATATATATATGTATATGTATATATATGTATGTATGTATATATGTATATATATATATATGTATGTATGTATATATGTATATATATATATATGTATGTATGTGTGTAATATAGATTAAAATTAAAAGAGAACTTTAAGGTGGTGCAACAAAGGCTAACTGCCTGTGGAATGCCACTGCAACAATACATTTTCTGATTGTGCATAAACATAAAACACAACATTACTGTGGAAACTACTTCAATGTTTGTATAAAAGCGGGGATGAAGATTATACTAAAAAATCTCATTCATCCATTCCCATTGCTAACTGTGTCAGTTACCATCATCCATTGACCTGTTTATCCTCTGTGGAGTTGCTGTATTTGTGTATCATCTCCTTCAGTGACTTAAGTGACAGATGCCTTTAAGACAATGCCACAAGTATATGTCATGTTATTTAGTCCATCAGGTCACTAGAGTATGCTTTTGAGCTATCAGTTTTATTCCTGTTGTTTGACACTAATGCCTCCGTGTAGTTGACTGAAGACTTGTTGAAGTCCTGCTGGCATGTGGTGGTTTTAATGAGCAGAATAATGTATAAACTTGTCAAGCGAAAGCGACTGCCTGCGGTCGGATGGCCTTCTTGCTCTCCTTGAGAGGTGAGCTGTGCTTTTTCCAGCAGGCTTTGATGTGGCTGCACGGCAGAGGCCAGGTTTTGTTATGAGTTAAAATGAGAAGGATCCTTTGTTCTTTCGTAGAGCTTCAGTAGATTTCGTTGGCAGTGACAGTTGGCAGTTTTTGTTTTAAATGTTCTATGACAATTTGTGTGTGTGTTTTTTTTTCATGAATATTCACTTTTAATTAGCATGGTATTAAAGACAGGACCTGTCTTTAGCAGATAACTCTGGTGCAGAGGCTCAGAGGTTGGATTTCCATTAGTCAAAACATCCAGGTGTTGCTTCCTAAATTTGACAGGGACTCTATAGAACTTTTTAGTCGGTTGCTGACTGCATAGGCACCAGAGTAGAAAAACAAAGAGGCTTGTTTGAGTTGGCCCTTGAGAGTCATTATTAAAGCTTTAAAATCTGGGACTATTGGAAAACCAGTAGTTTGTCCAAATTGAATACACAGTTTCTGGTTTGACAGCAAGATATGACAATATATGCTCAGCCACCATCTTGAGTTTGAAGAGGGCAGACTGTTGTGTTCACAGTAAATGTCAGTCTTACGAGCTCACTTGGGGAAAATGAAAGTAAGCAGGAAAGGTTTTTTTCATGAAGAATATTTCAGTGAGTGAGTGCCCTGCATCGTATTTGACAGCTTTTAGGAGTCTCACTATGTTCTATGTTTTCTCTTAGATAGTAAGAAATAAAATATATTTTTCCATTTAAAAGTTGGATTAATTTATACATTTGTTGTGTGGATTTCCAAGAGACATTACTTGACCAGTTATTTAGAACGTTTGTGGTTTTTTTTTAAAGCTGATATTGATATTTATTTTGCCAATTTTTAAACCCACATGTTAAAATTTGACAATTATAATGAAAGACATAGTCCACTGCTTTCCTCATAATTATCATATGCCAAGTTGAAATATAATATAGATCATCCTCTGAGAAGAAAGTTAATTAACATTCTCCAAATGTCGGAAGGAAACTTTTTAGAAAAGTCAAGGTGATAAATTGGCAAAACCAGTGCATCAGTGTAACATTTGTAATCACTTTTGTGCTGTGTGTGTGTGTGTGTGTGTGTGTGAGTGTGTACATTCATGAGTGTGTGTGATGGGAGGTTAAACTCTGCCTTAAACTCTGCCTCGTTGTCTATTAGCAGCATTGACAGCTTAGCCAGCACATTCTGTCTCTGCCCTCTACCTGTAATAACCTGCCCTGTTACAGCCAGCCACGGCCCAGTATCAGAGTATATTGTTAGGTGATTGGACTTGGGCAAGCATGAAATGGAAGTCACGTTAATATTGATCCAAGTGTTTAACGGGGTGTTTTACCTCCGGGTGTCCTTGCTGTCTCATTTCAGGTGAGCAGCTTCTCTCAGAGCTGATTGCCCCGGGCAGAGATCTTTATAGCTCTTTACTGCAGTAGAGGCACCAGCCTCGAGTTGTGATATTAACCTTCTCCAGCTTCACGATTCAAAGATATTAAACTATGACAAATGACATTAGGACATTTTCCAACATACATCTGGACATTTGAATGCAGCCTTTCAGTAAATACATTGTATGTTCTGAAAGGTATGTGGAGTACCTAACATTCAGGTCCAGATGTGGGCATTATTAGACTCTGCTGTTAATGTTTTGATTGCAAGAAGATGGGATTGCAGTAGACATGCACTGCACATCCCAGGATATTGGAGAAATAAAAACACTGTATAAACTCCTTTACATCAAAGTTATAATGTTTAATTTTACAGTCTCAAAACACATACTCTGCAAAACGGATGGCTTGCATCACAGGAAGTATGAAGCTGTCACCCCCCCTCCTTCATTTCATCTTTCAGTACAGAGTAAATAAAAGTGAAGAGACAGAGGGCAGAATTGCATCGCCCTCACGGTAATGCAATCCCATGGATTGAACTTTTTCTCTACATGTGGAATGTGGAGCTCATGGAGCGGGTGCGTAGGAGGGCAGAATCTGAAACCGATAGAGTCTGGGAAACGGAAGAGATATATTTAAAACATTCTATAGAGCTCGTGTTATATGGATATTGGAATGACAAAACACTGATGTACATTATAAGATAGTGTAGTAAATAAGCTATAGGATTGTGGCTTATACTAGTGCATGTTATCTACAGAGATCTGACAGAATGAGACACAAAACAGAATCATGTCTGCAAAACCTCCAGAGTTTTAAGTTCTCTTTCCAAGTCTTTGTTTAGAAAGAGGTTGAGATAGCTGTGTGTCTTTAGTTGTATTTAAAATGTCATTTCAATTGACAAACATTCAGTGATTTCTACAAGGACACTGCATTTGCCCCTTTTCAGCATTATCCAGATTTTGCTTCGCTCATCAACCCATTTCATGAAAACCTCCCAAAATGAGCAAACTGAGGTGTTTTTTTTTATAGTCTTGTATATTGAATTACCCCAAAGTATTTGTGAAATCAGCTATTTTCTTCTCCTGAAGAGAAGTACCCATACACGTTTGTTGAACCTTAAGTCAAACATGATGTTGTGGATTTCTTTTTGAGGAGTGGCAGTGAAGTGTTTGAGGCAGGGTGTATAGTACATAGGAGACAAACTCAGCTCTACTGAGGCTATAAAAATGAAAGGCCAATGCCAACTTTCCAATGTTGCAGTAAATGAAACATATAACTTCTATTATAGTTGATTCAACAGTCTTTTGATCGCCTTTCAACTCTTATCTAGTCCATACTGAATAGTAAAACTACTAAACACAGATATTTCCAAAGTTGAAGGTAACCTGTATTTAAGATAATAATGTTTATTTAAATTTAAAGTTCACAAAAGAACACATTTACTTGATTTCATCATTCTGTGACTCTAAAAGAAATTTATTCTTATGTCTTTGTCTTATGAGATACACAAAATATTGCTGCTCATGCATGTTTTTATTTTATGGAACTCATTTTTTCATTTATAATGTAAAGACACAATGATATTTACACTTTAACTTTATGGAAAACTGTCAACATTACCATTAAAATTTGCTAACATACAGCCTTTCTTCTTCTGACATGATATTACATTAGTTTACAATTTAGAATGATCCCTCATGGTGTTATATTCTGGCACCAAATCATTGCATCACATTAAAGAAATAATAAAACCATGTAATGCGTCTATAAAAATGATTGCATCCTTTTTTTCATGATTTTCATTGCATTATAAATACATTTTCACAATTAAAACATAATTTTATTCACACTTCAGCAACAACAATGTGGTCAGTAGCTTGTTAGTAAACCAGATTGATTTGGTCTTTGTATCAAAATTACATTATGAAATAAGCCCAAAATCTCACCTAAAAGTATGTTTTTAACATTTGTAGTGTGCTTTTTAAGAATATTGTGCAACAATAGGCAATTGATACCCTAGAAGGAACTTGGGACCATGGATACTTGTTGAACCCCAGTGATGAGCGCTCAGGGGTGTTCTCCATTGGTCACAGCTGGCAGCCTCCAATGGGGTCACGAAAGCTCTGCAATGCACTTTACGCAGTGTAATTAGTGCATTCTGAAGCAGTTTCAACTCAGTGATTGAACGAGAGGACCCGTGAGACTGGTGATTGGTGGCTTCTCCTGGCAGTGTTCCTGAAGGGCTTGAGAGTAGACATGAAATGAAACTGCTGGAATGTTTTTTAGAGACATCGAAAAGTCAATGGCACTGGCTCACTTTGTAAGGTTAATTAGATATATGCTAGTTGGTGTAGCGTCATCATACAGTGAAACGGCGTAGGAAAGAAAAACTTGAATATTCATTTTTATCAAGTGGATATTGTTTGGACTTGCACATTTAATAGGTTTTGAGAGAAAGATTTGACTATTTACAGCTTCTAGAAACTAAAGCATGCATATGCTATTGTTTTGCTTCTTAGTTTATATAGTTTTTAGATTTTGTGTATTATAACAGTAGACCAACATTACAAGAATGTTAAATCCTCAGATATCTCTTCCCCAGCCTACACTTCTCTCTTGTTATTTTTCAATATAGGTCATTCATTATTTATATCAAACATTCAATGGTCATTCTCTTTGTTTTGCCATTTAGCGGTCAATGGTGAACACATGACAATATGTCTAATGAGTCTGCCTTGACACCACTGCTCATCAAATAATTTAATAGTGACAAATAGTGACCCTTTTCACTGCTTCACTTTTAATGTAAGAAAGTCAATGGGCTATCACTCATGATAAGATCACTTTTCATGTCAGCACAATTTCTCCTTCATGTCATAGCTCTTCATTTCCCGTTATTTATAACCATATTACTTTTTCTGAGAACAAAATTGCATTGTGGGTAAAGCTGATCTTCTAATCTGCACTGTTGCCCCACCCCCACTCCATTTGATGTTGGTCATTTGTGTGTAGAAATCAGCATGGTTTATTTGGTCTTCTCAACCCTGCACAGACTTGCCAATCAGAACATCAGCCTGTCTGCAGAGCTTTCTCTCATTTACTTGGAGCATAATGATGGTTTACAGAATTACAGTTTTAAGTTTCACTCATTCTGCTTTGATCTCTGACCGCTGGCTGGCTTTCGCCTTTAACATTACACAGAATTCATTTCCGAAATGCACAGACTTCTTCCCTCCCTCTGATGAAAGCACCCCAGATATGAGACAGAGCAGGAAGCAAACTTTTTTCTCAGTAGCAGTGTTGACAACAGCCAAATGTGACCTCTTCAAGACAAGGTACATGTTCCTCAAGGGAGGGAGAGGCGAATTAAGAACTATGCTGAAAGGAAACATGTCAGACGGGTGTCAGCCACCTCCCATTTCTTGATATGTGTTCTTCCTTTCACACACGCAAGTTTTTCCCCTGGTTATTTCCTAGATTGGACTTCAGAAAGACAAATGCACAGTCTGAGCAGCCGTGTGGCAGGCACATGTTGGAGATGGGCTGATTTAAGCTGATAAATGTGCTGTGAGACCTCTTTGTTTTGCAGGATGTATGAACACATCTTTTTCAATGAGCGTGCTCCACTATAGCCATATGATGAAATCCTGGTGTAAGCAGCCTCCTAATTGTGCTGTCTGTTCAGTCTCACTCTTGTCAAGTCTCCAAAAGCAGCAAATGATATCTCTAATCGACTACGAGCTTGAGATGTATCCCCTGACTCCGCTGTTGGTCTTTCAAGATACCGATTGTGTTTCATTGTTGACCTTGTCTAAAAATAAAAGCTGAAACACCTCTGATGTTCAGCCAGGAAAAATGTATTCAGTCAATGAATCTGTACCCTGACATTCTTTCAAATCTGCTATGGCAAGTACATTAGTGAGCATCTCGTATCAGGTTCATCCTGCATATATTGTGTATTTCATGCAGAGATTCTCCATGGTTTATTTCTTTTTATATATTTTTTTACTGCTTTTTAATAAAATATAAAAACAGATCTTGTGGATATGCACACATGCAATTAGAATTAAACCTGTTGGGCTCAAATACATCAGAAGTGTGGTTGTGACGTCTGATTTGGTCAGTGATTTGTTTCTATGTGTAAATGTGTTGCTGTGCTACGTTTAATTTACATGGCTGTAGGCATTACTGAAATGTATCCCAACTTGTAAGGGAGATTCCCTTGCCCTACATTTGAAGTAAGCTTTTTCTCAGTCAATGAATTCAACAGCTGAACCTTTTCATAGTTTATTGGCAAACAGACAAGATAGTACAGTATTACTGAACAGAAACGTATCAATGGAAACCAAAATAACAGAATGGAAAAGGTAATAGGACTTTGCCATGGAATAGACCATATACAGGTATGTCTGTCCATTTAAGGATAGTGATGTATACTGATCTCAGCTTTAGAAGTCAGAGTGCAATATTTAGTGGTTTCTTGTCCCCATATTTCTTTCGACAGGCACAGAGGAAGACAAGGTGGTCAAGTCTAACAAGGTCTTCCGCAGCCATACTGTGGCCAGCCAGAACCCCGAGACAGAGTTGATGCTGGAAGCAGACGATGATGCCGTCAGCCTGCTGCAGGAGAAGGAGATGGACAACCTGGGTGGTGAGTCAGCCCACCAGCACCTCCATTAACCCCAAGTCAACCATGCCTCTGCTGAAGCATTAGCGCTGGTCTTTTGTCTGCTTTCTTCCCAATAGCTGGCATAGTTACAGTGTACATGAATAGTGCAACAAATTAAGTGTTTGGATCAGTGTAGTAGCTTTTAATGCCCATTATATTGCAATGGCAATAATGCAACCTTTTGATGTTTGGCATAAGTCTGTCCTAATCTGGACAACTTTTCTAAGGTTTGACAGCTACATGTTGTTTTGGTCTGATAAGTGTCCTTCTCTTTTTTGTTTTGGATCTCATCAGCATTGTTCCTTCCTCGAGTGTTTATCTTCAGAGGCAAGTCTTCTAAAGTTAAACTAACACCGGAAAGATGATCAATCCAGATATGTCACAACTCACATTTAGGATTTCTCAACAAACCAGTGATTCAAGTTGATAAAAAACACTTTTTCCTGTCATCTTACCTAATAATGTACCCTCAAAGGTTGAGTGACACCATTCAAAATCTAAACTGAGTGATTGTGTTTAGTTTATGTTATTAATACTCAAATTGTACTTAAAATATGGAGCGTTATTATGTAATGGAAATTGTGCTTTCCTATGGCTAGTATATTGATTATCGCGCTTAAATAAATAAGGCTACAGTAAAGTGTCACTTACTGTAATAAATGTGGTCTGAGCTAAGGCACCTGCAACACAACTCCTCTTTTTACGCAATCTTTCGATTATACAAAGTAAAAACCTTTTGTGAAAATTACAAGATCAGATGCAGCATGTCATTACTCTGAATCAAAACACACAATCAAACACACTTATGGCAATAAATATGGTAACATAATCAATCAACAAATTATTTGATAGTTGGAAATTGTTTTAATTAATCAAACTCTGTATCAATGTATTTCCGGTATATGCAATCAACTCTAAGGAAAATCTAAAATTACAGCAATTAAATTACCTAATTTCAAAGGAATATAATGTGTTATATTTCAACTGAGACCTTGCCAAGATAATTGCATATAATGTGTATTTTCTGTGTGCATGTGAGTCATTGGATGTTAAGGGAGAGCAGACAACAGCTTAATTATCCTGCAGTCAAACTAACCCTCATTCTCTCTGCAGTGAACAATCATTAAGATATTAATTGGCCCTTAACAGCAGAGGAAAGTCAAATACAAATCTTTATTAATCTTTAATTTATTTTACCTGTGATTTTTATTTATTTATTTTATCCAGCATCTTAACCCATCTTTAATACTTTGTCCAACACAATTCAGCCAATAGTACAGCATACTGCCAAGGCGATGGTTGCCCAAAGATCTGGTAATTTAACCGGCATCATACTCTGTGTGTGAGCCAAACTATCAAGCAAACCACTAGCTGTTTTTCTAGTAATTGCCATGGCTTTAAAAGGTAAGTTATCCAAAGTTCACTTGAGTTTTGAGTGTAGATCAAGAATACTGAACTACGTACTCGTCAATAAAGCCAAATCTTCACACATCTCATGAAAATAATTGGTAGTTTAAATAAGCAGAGTCTATTACTGATTTGCTGCCTAAATTATTCCGGCTTTTAGTAGAATAAAAAGTAATACTCGCCCCTGGCAACTATCATCAATTCTAAAAGCATCTCTTTTCCAGTGACAAGAATAATAAAGTATTAAAGAAGTGAAAGCTTCTTCTCTAATGGTGAGAATCTGGGCCATTGTTAATGACTGTTGTTGTCACTGGATGTTGTTTTAATTTGGATTATTGGCTACTGCTCCAATATGGGACATACATTTTAGCTCTTAGGCTGACATGTTGTGTATTAAAAAGAATTAAAAATAACAAAATTGAGCAGGAAAATTGGAGGGCATTCTCATTTTGGTATTGGCATGCATGTAATATATTCATTCCATGTACAAAGTGTGATAGACATTGTATGTAGAAAGATGCAAAGAGCTTCCAGATTCTCAGACACTTAAATAATAACATCAGTTTCACAGCCCTTTACACATTACCTAGTTATCATGGCCTATGAGGGTCAGGCTGAACCAGGGCACTGCTGAGCAGTGAAATCCCCTCTTAAGATCCGACAGATGAATCTCAGAGGAGGAGGCTAACCCCTCCTCTTTGTCCCAGGGCCAGCAGGCAGCCAAACACTCCATGTCTGTCAGATGAACCCCGCACTGCCCAATCAGATGAGCAAAGCAAGGGCTAAAATGCAATGAGAATGTATTCTCCTGAGAGATCTAACAATGACCTTCTACAAAACAGAAATGCTGAGATTTAATATTTGGGATGCATTTATGATGTGTGACCAACTTTGAAAGTGGATATTGACTTTGAAGAATAAGTGCTGGGATTTAAGAACATTTTTCATTATGTTGAATCAAAGTTGAGTTCATTTTTGTACCGATAGGGGAGCTGCCTCGCTCACAACATTTGGGTAATGTTTTTATCAGGGTGCACTGTCTGTGTTTGGCCTGTATCTAATCTCAGGCATGAACAGCCTTAATGAGAGATCTGGGACTAGATCCTTGTCAACAACAGTGCTCCTCCTGCCAGCCGTTGGGTCAGTGCCTGCTGCTGCTGCCAAAGGGGCGGCGCCTGCACTCAAGGGTCCAGACAGTTGTGGTTACTGAACCTATGATTAGTTTTGCTCCCCCACAATCTTGCACTGGCATTAAATGAGCCCTTTTGTATGCACATATTGTAACCAAAATCGGGTAAAATAGAAACTTAAGATGAGCATGTGAGAGGAAAGAATCTGAGCCTCACAAGGCATTTCTTATGTTAAGCAAGTTGGTTGATTTGACTTTTCTGCTGGCTACCGGAACCATGCTAATATACCCCGAAGTGTGGTTTAGCAGCCGCAACCATTTTGTTCTGCCTTAATTTAGCCTTTCTGTATCCATTTTATTCCCCATTCACAATACTGATCCCTTGAGTGGTGACATGTTTATAAAAGAATAAAACAAACCCAATATTTCTAAATGTGTAATCTTAGAAAACAATGTGAGAGGAAAACAGGGCATGTTATTCTGCCTTTTGCATTACCAAGTTCCCCAAGTTTCTTGTTTTTTTTAGTAAAATGTCCACAAGTCATTTCTAAATGCTGTATAAAGAGAGTATTGGTGACATCAAAAAGAAAATATATATTTTTATTTTTATTTGTATATTAAATATTTAGTAGTTCTGCCCATTTTAATGTAATTGTTGTATGCTGCAGTCTTATTAAATAGTTTGTAGTACATACTTCTAGATTATAATGGCTACATGTGTGTATATGTGCGTGAATCTACTACAAGTCAACATGTTTGCCTTATCAAACACTGCAGTCCAGCAGATGGATTGTGGCTAATAATATACCCTTTTTCTCAGCAGTTCTCCCAAACTCCCACCACACCAAAATGAGACTTCTCATCACTTCATTAAATTGGCCTGTCATTTGACAAATATTTGCATTTTCATTAAAAGAAACACCCAACAGCCGGGTATTCCAAGCTTTAGCATATGCACCACTCATCCTGTGTAACTTGGCCTTAATTTCATTATTCTCCTGTAAACATTTTAATGCCATACAGCCTAATTATGGAAGAATCCCTGAGGGGATTACTGCCTAATCCTCTTCTTCCCCATGAGCAATGGAGGCTGTGGCTTAATGCTTCAGGCTAGTGTCTTTCTCTCTATGTTGCCCTTTAGGGCCAAATGCATCAGCCCTGAAAGTGTTATTTTTAGGTGAATGGTTTGTAATTTAGAGGCTGTGGTGAACATAAAGACAATCTCCTTTTATTGTAGCTGAAACAGTTTAAGCCAATACAAGAGTCAATTGCCAGAAATAATAATAAAAAGAATAATAAGAATTGTATTTTTACATAAATACAGTCACTACTAAAGGGTGTGCAATTGAAAAAAAATATTTCTTGAATTTTCTCTTCTTTTATAAATACACTTAACGTTATCTAAAATGCAGTAAAACAGGCTGAGGTTACTGCAAGTATTTACTCTTCATACGAAGCTTGTAAGCAACGTGTCGCGCCTGGGTTGATAGCATCAGCAGATAGGATCACTGTTAATGGACCCGACCAACGCTGAGAACAAAAATCCAGAGAGAGCGGTTTGACTGTGCAGCCTGCAAGAGCGATGAAGGGGCGCTCTGGGAGTTGAGACCGAAATCCACTTGTATTCCTGTAACACTATCGGCCATAATTGGCTGAGGAACGCAGATTAAGATTGATGAGACACTAAAGTGGCTCTTTGGAGTTTAAGGGATCGATAAATATCCTGATTTCGCAAGCTTTCGTTTGAGAACAGACAAATCACTGTAACGGTGCTCTACAGCGACACTGATCTGAGAACATGGAGGATGAAGCAGAGGAAAAGAAGGGAGGGAGAAGACTGAAAATAAAGATGTGATCACTATCAGCTGGCAGGGTCACAAACCCACCTTTAAAATTCAGGACAATTATTTGGCCTTGGGAACAAGCTTGTAGTTGTATTGTTTTCCTACATGTCTAAATGTATACGAGGGTGTATTGGAGAGTAAAAGAGCAGCTTTGTTTTCAGGAATCCATTTACAAGCTTCCCCCTTTAAAGCAGCCTTGAATATCAATGATGCACATTCTTTTATACACATGTACTGCAAATACGTTACAATGATACGATCTTGTACGAAATAAGGCATTGCTTTATTTAACTTCATAAAACCTTTTTCAGTTGTGTTTTTTGTGCATTATGATCCATCAGATAATAAAGGCTTTTTTGTTATCAGTGCGTCGCTGGTTTACAAACAAGTAAGCTACTTTGTTTTGATGAAACCTCTATGTATTTGTTGGCCTAATAAATCTACTGTATGCGCGCATATGGACATGTGCAACTCAAAGGCAAAAAAACGTTAAGCTTTTGTTTTGTTGCGCGATAAATAATAAAGGCTTTCACGAAGCTGTTTAATGAGTTATATTTGACTGAACGACAACGACTAATTTTAAAATCCCCTAATGTTTTAAGAACAGGTTGTATGTTCACGTATCACCTATGCAAACAGGCCGCTGGCATGGTAGTAGCCCATCTCCTGTCACCGCATTGATCAGGTTTTCAGAATTAATTTCAGGCTCGCTTAATTCAATATAAATATCATCTTTTTAGCATGTTACTGATTCTGCTTGCGGCTGCCCCCTCTAAACTCTGCAGGCCCAGTGGTCCTGAGCAGCCCGGCCCAGCTTGTTGCCCCTGTCCTGGTGGCCCGGGGGACTCTGTCCATCACCACCACTGAAATCTACTTCGAGGTGGACGAGGATGACCCTGCCTTCAAAAGGGTCGACTCAAAGGTAAGTAACCTGCAAGCAAGTGTGCTGCCCAAGTTTAAAGCTGGCAGTTTGGCTTCTGACATGTTTCACAGTTGATTGTTTTCATCCTGACTGGCCGACATGTAGGCTATAAAACAGCCACTATATTAAATACGCAGTTGTTGGTATAAAACGAAAAGGTACTGATTTGAACAGGTGTTGTTTTCAGAGAGCTGCGCTGTGCTTCTGTCATCGTGTTCCGTCTTGTTTTTTTTGTTGTTTTTTTTTGTATTAGCCAATATAATGACGTTTTGCGTCCAAACCTTTGTTGTAAATCACAGTTGATTTCTATTTTGTGTGTTTCAATTTGCTGCATTATTTGTGCATTAGAAATAAGTTAGAATGACCACTGAGGCCTATGCTAATCATCGTGTAGGCTCAACCTTCAAAAAGTCAAGTTAACTGGTTATCCACCTAATGTTGAGAAAAAAAAAAAAGAAAAGACCCTTTCTTGTACAAGGGTTTATGGTTTAACAAATCCAGATGGATCGGCAGGGTTGCAGATCTGTTTAAAATGTTGTGTATGAAAATGATCACTTCCGTATTTCCCTTTTTAAGGTGTCAAACACATCCAAGTAGAACATGAGCCAAGACTCTCTCGAAATTAAATATTTCATTATACAGTTATTGCATGACATTAGGCCTACTTCACTACTGTCAAAAACACAATAAAACCATTATGGGACACAAATATAAAACAGCTCGTTTTATTAGCTCTTTAAATTAGATCAAAGACAGAAATTTAAAAATCAGATCACAGATGTTATAATCCAGTGTATTTCAAGTGCATTTTTTCTATTAAACTGTAATATATATATACTATATATATATGTTATCATTTTCATTTTTTTTATCATGTAGGCCTAAGCAAGGTAAAAAAACAACAACCAAATGTTCGAGTACTTTAAATAATAATTCAAGTAAATTGATGGAATGTTTTCAATGTAACAAATGTGGTACGCCTACCATCAAAATGTAAACTTTCAAAAATTAGACAATTTCCATCGGAACAGATGAATCAGACTACCACCGATGCAAGTATAAATTAATGACGTTTCTACCAGATAAAGAAAAAGTTCAGAAGTAGATTTAAACAGGTGGATCCTATTTACGTGTCACAGAACAACATTCACAATTTCAGACCACTTGAATCACAATCTATGAATGTATTTACAGTATAAAATGTACAGATGTGTATTTTATTTTTTTCCAAAGTTTTTCACGGGGCTTTATTTTAAAGCATTTAAGAAAATGTAGGATTTAGGCAACCGTGGGGCACGGAGAGAAAAGGTGGCCTACTGGATTAATGGTAGACAATAATTTAAACTTGCTCCTAAGTATTGACAACGCCAAAAGGTGCACTGGGATAATGGCAAATTAAACTATAAAAATATTTTGAAACAGGCTAGGCCAAAACATATTCAACAACAGAGGACAGTCACATTTCACAAGATTGCAAATTGGTTGGCAACATTTTTTTCTGTCCGTTTATGAGCTTGTTAGGCCTCTTTGCCACACTTTTAAAGACGAGGTGAACTAATTTTTTTTTTTTTTTTTTTTACCTCAGAGTTTCTCCAAGCTTTTGGGGTTGGTCAGTATTTCTCTTGCCAGTCGCCAAGTCTGTTTGGCTGCATTCTCAAGAGCAGAGTGAGGTTTCCCTTGAAACAGGTCTAAATTGGGCAGGAAATAATGCGGGCACCTTCTGCACTGCAAACATGAAATAAGCTGCAATAGTATCCCGTTTAGGCGGTCGCCAAGGCAGTTCTCATCCCAGTCCGACTCCCTGGGATGCTTCTCACACTCGTAGGAAACCAAAGTTTTCATGTGGTAGTTGTTCAGGGGTTGTCCGGGCAGTTCTAGGTGACGGTCGCGTAAGGCTTTGAGGACTGACAAGCATTTCTTCCTGCATCCACCCAGGAGCAGCCGGTTCTCGGCCTCGGCGAACTGCAAGACCCAGGCATCGCTCTCTGCTGAGCTCTGCTTGCCGTTCAGGGAGTAGCACTCTTTGGATAAAAGATTGAAACCTTCCGCTTTGACTTCTGCCACTCGGTTAGGTCCCGGCCAGGGGATGTGAGGGAGAGGCCAGTGCGCAGCGCTTCGTGGCCAGATCCCAGTGCACTTGAAAGCCGGCGTGATTTGCACCACATATCTGTCTCTAATGCGCAACTTCACCTCACTTGTGTCAGCGACCATTTTGACAACATCTCGGTAGCTGCATTTATCCACTGCCTGCGCCACCAGTGTCTGAAATCTCGACCGGATTTTGCGCGCCGAGAGGTAACCGGAGGCTGTGATGAATTCAACCCAGAGAGACATGCTTCTCTTGCGGCCGTCGCTGAGCTTGAGCACGGCGCAGCCCGGAAGAGACCCGTCATCCACAAAGTTGAACACTCCCATCTGATTCAGATAGAGTACAACCTCGAACTCGGTGGGTGAAATGACCTCCAGTCCCTCAAAACGATTATCCATCTCGCTGAGAGAACTGATGAAGCGGGGCTCCTGCACCTCGACCTCCTTCAGGACATCCGATACCACCTTGCACACCTCCCGGATGGTCTTGGAGATGGCTGCTTTTCGAGACTGACATTTCTCGTTGTAGTATTTGTTTAGGTGATACACCAATTTTGCCTGGGCGGCTATCATATTAGGGCAGAGATCCGGGTTATACACCGGAGTCTCGCAATAAGCCGAGGGATCCAACGCGGCTGTTTGTACGGGAGCCAATTTTAGAGAAAAAAGAAAGCTATTTAAAAAGAAAAAAAGTCTATTTATAAGACAACTATTTAAAGCTGTGCTCAGAGCACCTGAGTAAAAATCATATCATAACATGCACAGCTGTTGTACCGTAAACTGCATTGACGTGCTCTAAGGAAGTCCTTGAATCTATCAGGATGGAAAGTCCATTTCAACCTTTTCCGTAGCTGGGAAAATTGCCTTTTGGTCTTTCTCTGATAACTGTGCCAGTTAGGAATCCGCGTAATTGCGCAGAGTGGAGTGTGCCCTCCTGACGCAGACGCCCGGTGTTGCTGTGTTTTACAACAGGGAGACACACACACTCTTTATTATAAGGGAGGAGTTGAAACCAAGATGTCCAATCGCTGTCTGATGCGTCACCGCTCCCCAGTTTATCGAAAACAAATTCATCCCGGGTGTTATATACAAGTAAAAAGTACAGGTAGTAGTAGTATATCGAGGAGCGGAAGTACACCTACGCATTTGGAGGGAAGAAAAAAACTGAATTTTCACTGCCTTGCGTTGCTTTTTCTTGGACTCTATCTGCTGCTTTTATATTCAGTCATATATGAAACAGTAGGTGGATTTAGTAATGTTAAAGTATTTATGTCTTCGGATAATAAAACATTTAAATTTACCATATAAAGCTTTTCTTTTTCTCCAGTGTACCGGATCTAATTTATTCTAAAAGCCACACCGGATACATTGGAAATAGCGTTACGAAAAATATAATTGTATTTTATAAATGAATGTTGGCTTATTTGTGAGTTTTGTTTTTTAAGCCACATATTAATAAAATGATCATGAATTAGTTTATTACTTAGACCTTTCCGGGAAAGTTAAATTACAGGAGGTAGCAAACTTAATTCTGAAAGATGAAAAGTTATCGCGCTATTTATAATGAGCATTGTGATTATATTTGACTATTATCGTGGATGTGATGCACGAGAGAGTTTTTAACTTGAGCATGTGTTACCATGCAGATTTGCAAAGCTTATTTGTTTTGCTCTCTTACTATGCAGCAGTGCAACAATTCCACTGCCACTATTTTCAGTAATTTAATTAATGGATATTGTAATTAAAAATATATAACAGTTAATATACATTTCTTTCTTACTTTGCTCAACAATGAAAAGTATAATAACCTATATACTAAACTATATATTGCAGTGTTTAATTGTGTCCATCTGCCAAAGGAAAGAAGAGTCTGTAAAAGAGTGAATGTGTTGGTCTGTGATTTTAATATATTTTTTTTGTATTGAAAATTATTGTAATATTGAAACTATTGTTATTATTATTTTCATAAATGTCAGTCATCAAAATTAATAATTAAATTAGAGAATAATATACATTTGCATTCTACAGCCTGTTATTGGTAATGAAAAATTTACATTTTCTTCAACATCAAGGTAAAAACTAATAGCATAACATAACAACAACAACAACAAAAAAAGAAGAAAACTAAATAAAAACAGCAATTGCTAATAATTCTAACAATTAAGATTAAAATGGTTGACCATTTTATTCCCATGATGTATCAGTGTGTTGTATTTAGATACAGCTATGTTGCTCTGATCCATACAGTTATTCACAATAAAGAAATATTGCATCCACACTAAACCCTCTCTGGCTCTCATCATTGCACTAGCACTCCATCTCAAAAGGTACAGTGCATGCTTTGAAGAGGTCTTCAAAAAGATAATGCTGCACGGATCAGATAAGGAACACAAAGGCATTTACACTCATCTTTGCTCTAGTCAGAACTGCATAAGTCCAGACATTATGAGGGCAAACTGCCACATGTCAGCTCTGACTCTCACTACATGGATGTGGTTGAGCAGGAGGTGGCGTGTGCGAGAAGGACCCTGATAGATAGGTGACTCCCATTATCATCACAGCCTGTCATGGACACGCTGCCAGTAGCTTCTTAGCAAGCCCCATTGATAATTTTACACTATTACGTGGCAGAAATTACAGATATGGAGTAGCATCTTTTTCTCCATAAATCTAATTGTGGAACATGAGAGATGTCTCTATAAAGGTTAATTCTGAAATTAAATAATAACATTAGGTCTCTATTCTGGTTTTCTCACATTTAGGTCTGGTTAAATTCCACAGTCAAAAATGTATGTTCTCTGTGACATATTGCTGGAGGATATGGAGGACATTATGGAAGGTTTTCATGTGGTGAGAGGTGGCTAAAAGCCTCTTCCCCTCTCAGGCTTTGATAGTCTTTTCTCTCACTCTCTCCCACTGTCTGTGGCCCAGCAGGTACTTGCCTTTTATTGAAAACAGACTAGCCTCACTTTCTAGGCTATCTTGCTCCCAGTCAGATACCTCAGAATCCAGTTGCCACTCTTGAGTTTGTGCTCCAGCCTTTGTCCATCCGTATGCGTGATAGAACAGGGGATTTTCTTTGAGATTATCACCTCTTAATCTAAAGCATGTGGCTGTACAGATCTCACAGTAACTCAACCTGCTCTGCAGTCCCAACACTATATGCAGTCGTCAGGTCTAGTCTAAGACAATCCAATCTTCTTACCCATATCTTTATCATTACAACATTGCAAGCTTTGTTGCTTCAATCGCCATCCCGCTAGGCTATTGGAGGCCCTCCAGTGTGATATATGGGGCTGTGATTCCAGTACAGGCCTATTTCTGACCCAGCAAAATGCATGCACGATTGTGTAAATCAATACAATGACTTCTACTTCGCCTAATTTTGCACGAGCATGTGACCCTGTTTAGAAGGCCTCTTTGTTTCCAGAGCATGCCTCTACACTTATTCATTTTTTCTCCTCCATTTTTCTTTTTGCTTTCTTCTCATAAGACTGATCGTCCTGTTAACATGGCCGGGCATAAGGTCAATGGTGCTTGTCTGATGGCTGAAATTGACCTTTGATGACAACACTCGTGCTTTGAGTGACTTGAAATTATAACCTACTGATTGTAGCCGAAGTCATTAAATGCATGTTACTTTATTTTATATTTTATGCACAAGGCTTTATGCCATGTTTATACACATACATTAGTAATATATATGTACTAAACTAAATCATATACAAATGAGCATAGTATTAAACGCATGATTATTTTTATTGTGTGTTGTGCAAAACAGTATGTAGCCTCAAGCATTTAATAAAGAACAATAATATTTTGAGAAACCGAGTCCCCAGGGGCGAAATGAAAAAACAATGCTCCACGAAAATGAATGTTTATTGCCCAATTTGACCAACACAATCCTGGTCGCTCTGGATTTAGCTATATTTTATAGAAAAAGATTTTACAGTTTTACATTTATACATGTTGTCTTTAAGTTTCAATTTTCTGTATTACCTCATGGCTATTAACAAACTAGTCAGTGTTGTTGTATAAGTATAGCATTTAGCTGATTTTAAGCTGGATCAAGACCTTTATGACCAGCAATCTTCTTACTGGCATCATAATTATGGATGATGTTGTATTATTTTGATAATCCTATTACTCAAGAACAAATAAGGTCTTCCAAATGCGTTTTCATTACATTCCTGGGGTCATTTAGTTTTGAAAAAGAGGATCTCAAGCCATCTCCCATACAAAGGGAGTTTACCAGCTAGCTCCCAAGCTAATATGCAGATTAGTCAGAGTGGACTTAATAGGATGACACATTTCTATATAAATCAGATTAAAAGCAGTGACACTTCAGAGAAGTGACATCAACACTGGCTCTCAAACTGTGAGAAATAATATAGTTTAATCTCATGGGATAGCTACTCACGTTGACACATTTTCTGTAATTTTATTTGTCACAAAATGAAATTGTCATTGAATTTTTAATAATGGAGCATTATTATTCCAAGCAATATGGTGTCTCTGTAGGAGGCCAGTTAATTTTTGGGCCCGGAGCCTCACCGAGGACCCCCTTTGGATTGTGTCCATTCATTTGTTTTATTCTCTGCTGTGTATTAACAGCCACCTTTGGAGAAGTCCAGAAGCTGGACCACATAGCCAGAGGCTCTCAGAGACAGGCTATGTTCACTATGAACCATATCCACAGCATATACACACCCAGAAAACACCAAACTTATCAGCATGATAGAAATATTGAGGAAACAGAGAGGTGGAGAAAAGTGTAAATTATGATTTTAATTGATTGTCTCAGCTTCATTTAGCCCTTTACCCCTCCCCTTTGCAATATGGTACGCTTGTCAGCCTTTGTGATAAATTACATGCATGTATTTGCATGAATTTAGCATGATACAATTCAGTTTTGTTTGCCAAAATAACGATCCAGAAAATGTCTGGTTTGCTTCACAAAAGGAAAATACAAATTGTGTTCAGTGCACTTTTTTCATGCCCAGGTTATGCAGTTGGCAGTTGAGTGTGGTGAAAGTGCTGGTGTAGTGCTTTCCACTCACGTTATTAACACATAGTTTAGCATTGTATTTTGTTGTACATGACAATACTAAACATGGGGTGTGTTGGAGACTGGATCAGGATTGTGGCTGTTTGTTATTACTGCATTCAGCATGTTTATTCCTGTTGTCGTCTACAAATTGTTAGTGCTAGTAGAATCCTCTCAAAGAATGGACTAGTATTTCTGCAAACTTGCAGTTCTTTTGAATTTCCCTTTATCTATCAAAGAAAACTAGATGCCTGACTTCCTTGTCTTGTCTGTTGTAAAAGGCAACCATTCAGCAGCAGTGTGATTAATCTTAATGTCTGTGAGATGTCTGCCATCTAAAGGTGGGCGCTGTAATCATCTGCTCACTGACCCCATGATGCTCATCTACAGTCCTCTCTGCAGCCCCGTCTTATAAGTAATTTCAAATCTCAGATTAACTGAACACAGTTCTCTCCCACATGTGATGTGATCTAAGAATAGGAGCACAGTGAAACACAAAACAAAGGGAATGGTGGCATATTGTAGGTTTGTGGCTGTTGGTAATCAAATACTGCTAGTGATGCCTGTGATGAAATTAGGCAATGTTGCCTAAATAAGGGATGAAGGGTTCATAATTGCCAGTCCTAGAGATCTAAGGTGCCGGGTGCCAACTGTCAGAGCAGGGCTAATGATGACAAATGTCTCTCTATGCAGATTGCTGCAGCAGCACAGGCGTGCAGCTGAGAAAGAACAAGAAAAGAAAAATGCAGAGGATCTAATAAGAGAAAGCTTGTGTGCACATATTTAATGACCTACATGGAAAGAAACCTCCTACTGAAAATACTCAAACTTGATGCTGTTTAAAGCCACACTGCAGCCCCCTACAGTACCTGTGACTGATATTAATAACCATTAATATCTGTGCCTACCAACAATCATTCCAATGTGCTGCTTTAACAGATAATAGAAACTCAAAATAGAAATTACAATTAACTTACATTTGCGTGCAAGCTTGTCAAGATGATTTACAATAAAAATGTGTCATGGTGGATGAATTAGCTCTATATTTAGCCAAACAACCAATCAATTATGGGCGAGAGGACATGTAAGCATTGTCCTTATTGTTTTCCTCTTTAGCTTTGTCAAGCAAAGTTGATGCTTTCGTCATTAGTGTGCAAGATGGAAAAGTGTTGTAAAAAGAGAAATGGCCTGTTACTCTGTGGCTCACGTACAAAATAACAGGCTGTTCTGGTTAACGTAGCTAAACTGTTGGTAACATGGCTTTAACATGGCTTTAAAAAAGTTTTTGTGTCTTTAAAAGTGTGCTTGATTTTAACCACCTTTGTAGCAGAGAGCCATAAATCTGATTTCACTTACTGTGACGTAAGGTTCACGCTAATAAAAGAGCAAACCCAGAGTGTTGCGTGGCCAGATTTCCCCAATTTGTTGCATGAATGGCTTTTGAAAGGGGTCCCTCTATGTACAAAGGGAGTCTCGTCTTTGTTTGGTTTCGCCCCATCTGTGTCATCTGGTGGTCTGTGCAAGAGGGTGGTGTCTCGGGGTGCTCCCCAGCGGCGATGCCAGTTGTTTTATGGACTCGGTGGAGTGGTGCTGGGAGTTCATAAGTTGGCTGGCCCATTGTGTGCTGAGCCCAGCTGACACGTGTGAATTGACTCCAGCATATTGACAGATCATTTCCATTAATGAATCGGAGGAGTCTGCCTTGTTTCACTCTGTGATTTATGCCCTTGCTTTATCATTCTCTGAGCTCAGGGTTAACTAACAACCCCCTGAAAGACTCAAACACAAATTGCTGGATGAAGGGAGTTTGCTTTTTTAGGTAGTTTTATGGATGGATGGATATACTCCAAGTGATATTTAAGCATTTTGCATCATATTTCAAGTGAATTTAAGGTTTTACAATTTGTTTAACATGTAACGTCCTCTATCCTTAAACTCTCTTAGAATCATCTTAAAGTTTTATATCTGATATTTACATCTAATGTAATAGCATCCTGGTTAAAGAATGAATCATTGTTATGTAGAAATGTAGAAATATTCTGCACATTCGAGGATGATGTGATTTCAGTCATTTATCAAAGAACTGTTTTTGTTGGGGATGGGTGGCCTGTTTCTTGATTTGATATTGAGCTGCTTTTGTTTGTAACCGCTGGTGTCTCATAAGCTCGGCCCTGATCCTCCATGGCGGCCGTCCAGGTTGTTCAAAGCAACAGCCACACACTGCTGATAGCTCTGGCCTCAGCCTGCCCTGTCACCCCCACCACTGCTGCCACATGGAAGGCACATTTGCTCGCCACCATTTTATGCCGCTGTCACCCTCCCTTCAAGTGCAAGGGGAAAGAGGGGACGTGAAAAGGAAAGGAGGGAAAGAGGCTCACCCTGAGCGGATGCTAGACAAAGATGGCAGCAGAGACATTTTGTCTACTTTCATTAGTTCTGGTGATGGTGAGCTGTGCTGAATATTAGCCTGTTACTGGCAAAGCCACACATTGTGGAGCACAGACGGAGAGCATGTCACAATCAAATCTACCCCACCTCATTTCCATCTTCCTCACTGAAAAAGTGGGACATATGGGGCAGGATGCCAATTGCTTATTTTATATGGTAATTAACATCCCTCAAACCGTGTTATGTGGTAGGTGTGTCTCAACCGTGACAAAGTTTATTTCACAAATTTACATATATATTCCCAGTAAGTTAGGATATTTTAGGATCCTAACAGACTACCAGATTTATGTGCTATATGTCATTAAGAAATGAATGACCTTTGCTGGCCTTCACTCATAGTTTCACTGTAATAGTTTTGTTGTGACAGTGTCACATTCGGCTAAACTCAGAACCATTCAAATCAGTGCTGTCATTTTCTTGAGTATCTACTATCTGGTATCTGCCAGCTTAAATTGGGACCCTACCTAAACCCATTCACACACTGCATGGATTTGCGTGTTTGTGTGTGTGTGTGTGAAGGGGGTCTGTGCGCTAATGCATGTGAGTGAGGGACAGTTGGGTATATATGATATGCTTGTGATGAACTTGATTGCTTGCTGTTATTTGTGATCAGCATGACACAGTCAACCCAAACTCCTTTTTGGATTTCTGCCAAAATACAGATGCTTCATCTGGTTTCCTATTGTCCAGTCTCCATCTGATTCTTTTGTTTACCTAAATAACAACATTCACACAGCGAGCCCCAGTTTGGTGCTAACCCCGGTGTGTGTGTGTGTGTGTGTGGGGAGATGTATTTGAATGTTGTTTTGTCCTGCTGGGCTTTCATCTGTTAGACTCATTATAGTAGTCATCTCACTGAGCTCTAGGAGGGAAGCTCAGGAGACGGGCTCCCCATGAAAGAGTCATGATGGACGAAGAAGTGCTGATGTGCAGGTTCCTGCCTCCAGGCTTTCACCTGCTCAGGAACAGCCCCAAGGCAAAAAGAACCAGGCCACTCTGACCAGCCAATGACTGAAAGAAGAGCAAAAGTCAGACTTATGTTGCTTACTGTTACCTTAAATTCCAATTGATGGTAAAACAAAAAGTTAACTAATTACTTAGTGAATTTTTCTGAATCTCTTTCTAATGTTAAAAAACCAACATGTCAAAAAGGTGGATGAAAGCACCAAAAAAGATGGATAAAGTTGTGCCGTTATACCTTGTTAAATTTCAAACGATTTTATTAGAGTGTCAATTCGGTGGTCTTGGCAGGGCTTGGGAGGTGTCTGAGCCGGGAGTGCGGCAGCAGGGTGAGAGCATGTCGGCTGTTGACACCATCTAACGAAGGGAGGATTAGGAGTTTACAGAGGCAGTAATATGATAGGTCAAAAAGAGGAGGCACTCCTCCACAGCACTTGGCTCTGTAATGAATGATTGACTGGAAAAGGAGAAGCTGCCACTCGCTGGCTGAGTGCTCATCTTGACGCCTGCCGCACCGCTCCGCGGCTTCCCTTGATCACGTTTCGCTGCTCCCTTCTCATCTAAGGCACCAGTCTGCAGGGAAAAGCTGCTTTTCCCTCTTATATTTCTCCCTAATTTACACATTTAAGACATTTTTGTTTGCTTATTTGCAATTCCTTTTTTTGTCAGTGAGCCTCTCTCTATCAGTCCTACTCCCAGCCCTGAAACCAGCCCCCCCCCCCCCCCCCCCCCCCCCACACACACACACACACACACACACACAAACACACACTCACTCACTCACTCACTCACTCACTCACTGACTCTCTCTCTCTCTCTCTCTCCCTCAACCTCACTTACAACCTTCCCTTTCTTTGCTGTTTGCCTTGAGGCAATGAACTAATTTCAGGTTCCATAATTGCAGTGTGTTGTACACCTGTCTGCTATTAATTCTCCCCTGTCTCTCATTCTCTTTCTTAATGAGATATTATTGTAATTATTGTCATTATGCTATTTCCATAATGAACTTGATTGATGTTGTTGTTATGGCACTATTTATTCTCCATAATTAGTATAAATGTGTTGAGAACTTCTATAAGCAGTGATAGTCTAAGACTGTTGTTATGAGTGAACACAGTCCCTCATTCACTCATCAGCTGACCTCAGAATTCCCGCTTAGTGCAGAGTTTGCCTTGGATATGGAGAAGAGAGCTGAGCAGCCTGGTCACCACTGAATAGGGCCCTGCTTGTAGCCATTTTAAGACCATTACAACAGTGAAAGGCTACACAATGGCCAGCGCTGGGCTTTGTTTCAGCCTGTCACTTGCAACCCGTGAAAATCAAATAGTGTTTTGCCTTAAAAGAAAAGGTGAAAAAGGTTTTGCCTATACTCCCATTTTGGAAATTCAGGTTGTTTTGAAAAGGGAAAAAGTTTTCAGTGACTTGATTTTGAATGTTATTGTTGAAGTGGCAAACTACTGGAAGGAATGCTAAAGAAAATCTCAGCTGAATGAACAATGTTGAGTTTTTTTTCTTAGCGGCTCTCAATCCAATTAGGAGTTTAATAAGGGTCATGCATAGGGACTTCACGCTGCAGGTTGGTTTCTTTTGGGTGCTTATGGGGAGTAGGATGGAGCTGAAGCTGGATAGGGCTTTGCTGTAGGCTGGCCTCTTTAATGCGTAGTGAGGGGTCTTGTGCCCTGGTGAGTCATTGAAACTGTCAGGGGAGCACAGATGATCTTTTACGTTATTCTGAAGGCGAGGCCAGGAGATAATCTGACACTGTGGTTAGATCAGTTTCTCAGGTGGTACCAATTACCTGATCTCTCACAAGCCTTTGCTTCCCCCCTCACATGCTCCTCTGATTCATCTCATTTTGCCAAGGATTAATTTCTTTATAAATAACATCTTTTTGATCAGTGACACATTTTTTAGGTTTAGTGTCTTACCTGGATAGCTGTAATCACTGTTGAAACTTGGAATGCCAGTACAAATGCAGAAAGGCTATATGGGTCTTTAAAGGGACCTTAGTTGATCTTTAATCTCTCCTTATGAGAGGCAAAGTGAGTAGGAGGCCCTAGAAGTGGACACGTCCAGCCTTTGTGGGTTTGTTCACATGCTGGGGAGCTTTGAGTGCCTGACAGCCGTTTAACTCCACACGAACTGGTTCTCAAGTGCCATCGTTTGGGCGCTCTTGAATCCTGTTAGGAGCCATAATTACGATTCATGCTCTCCCTACGCTTCTTTGAAGAGGCATTGAGAGTGCAAAGAGGGATGCGGAGAGCCTGAGAGAACCCTACCAATACTGGCCCTTCATCAGTGTGGAAGCACTCTGAGCCTTTCAGTAAACTGCCTTAATACAGTGGCTGGCATCGTCAAACTAAACTACAACATAGTTTTATGCAACAGAATTCTGCACTGAATTATTAATAATTGGGTCATAGAATGGCAAATGGTGTAAAATGAGTATTTTCTTTTATTTGCAAAAAGCGGGAATGGATTTCTTATAGTGCAAGCGGAAAGGAAGCATTTTATAAAATTGCTTCTTTTCTTTCAAGTATGCAAATATCTTGTGAAATGAAGTGCGAGTGAAGTTAAGCACATTCACTGACTTTCAAAGGGAAAGTGGAGAAAGGGTGAGCATAATGCCTAATAGGTGCTTTAGTAATTTCTGAGTTTTCATAGCTTAATCCGTTCTGAAAAGCTCAGGAGAAGAAAGGCTGCAAATGGCCCTCAGTATTAATTTGATGTGACTTCTGTACAATAAGGACTGTGGATCCCAGAAGCCCATTTTCAAGCTTACCTTCTTTCATCATCCTCAGCCCTTGGAACTTTTGCCTAAATGTTTCATGAAACCAAGGCTGTAAGCCTCTTTGGTATTCTGTCTTTATAACGCCTGGTTTAAGACTATTATTACACCATGTTCAAGGCAGAGGAGCACATACAAACAGTGAAGCTGCCTCTCCATTGTGTGAAACTCAAATTGATTTGGTACAATTGGGAGAGCGTTTGTATTAAAACACACATATTCTATGGCTCATTTCCCCGCTTTCATTCTGGGGGTTTGCAGATGCAAATTAGGAGGGTTGGTTTCCCTCCTTCTTTTAACAAATAAGTATTCTTTTTGGTTTTCTGAGTATATCTACTCATTTTTAAAGCAGGTCAAATGATGAATCCTCTATTATTTATATTAATCGTGGGTTTTTAACACATCATTTCCTCAGAAAAACAATTGTGTGACCAAAGCACACATAAAAATAGTTCCTTTTTACTCAGATTTCATCCTGATATTTTGCTAAGATAAAAGTAAAATTAAAATGAAATTTTGCACTGCTATTGTCAGCATGTGAGGCCCTCCTGAGTCCTGCCTCCATCTCCATGTGTAAAAACTATTTTGTGAACTCTGGTACTTATTTGAGATTCATTCCTTATTTTGTTTTTCTTTTCCTGCAGAGAGATAAAACAAGCTTCGGGTTTGTTATCAAAGAATCCTGTGATGATGTGCCTCAGGAAAGTGCAGGCTGTATCTCACAGCTTTCTCTGCCATGGATGCTTTGTATCACATTCTCTCCTATTATAAAAATAATGTCAGTGTATAGATACATGTTCATTGTTTCATAATTTCATGAAACAAAAAGCCCTCTATCTTTTTTGTGTATGTTTTGTTTATACTTGATAGGAGTATACTAGTAAGGGACACACTGGGTGGGTCATTGACCTTGGAGAAAACAGCTTGCATTAATATGATCTAATCCAATGTAATTAGTCAAATTACAGCACGCCAAGCAGCTTGTCAAGGGCTGTCAGCTTTGGCAGGCACACAAGATGGCTCGGAATCCCACTGGATGGCAGAGAGACCTCAAAAGCTCTGCAAAACCACCTTACTGCACTTACTTTTATTCCTTTAAGTCCATATTCCTGGTCTCCTCCATCTTTTTTCTTGACAAAAATGGGGGGGGGGGGGGCTCTTTCAGCTCTGCTACAATGTTTTCACCTTTTTCTGAGTTGTCTCCCATACCCCCAGGCTGCTAGCTTGGCTTCCTGCCTGCCTGCTAAGGTGGATCAAAATGATATAAGGATTCAAAGCACGGGCTACAGAAAGTCAGAGTAATTATATCAGGGCTGCACTCCTCCTACGTGAGAGAGAGTCAGATGTACACTAACTTGTGCCGCTAAGAACCATAGACACGGTTAAGACACGTCCTCGTGTCGTAGGATTAGCATTGGTAAAAAGATTTAAACTATATAATTACATGAGGATAAAGTACAAATTATCAAATGCACTCAACAGCCAGATTATCATCCCCGTTCAGCCCCGTTCAGCCCCAAGGGGTGAGCCTGGATGACAAAAGGACCTCATTAGCATACATTTACAAGCACTCTCGTTCAGAGAAGCCGATAAGAACCTGTTCCACCTTTGCTTTGGCCCTGAATGGCTTGTTGTGCTTTTGGCAATGACAGATAAGTCAGGGTAATTCCAGTTTATGCCCGAAAAAATGATGCTCCAGATTCTGGCTGCATCCCGAGGTGTCACCCATGATAATCCTCAAAGAGCGTCCAGCTGAAAGGGGGCTGTGTGTTTTCCAGATGATATACTGCAAATGACAGAAAGAATTATACGAAGGAGGACGAATCTGTAGCATATTATTAAGCAATTCCCAGTGAATAACGAGGATAAAAGGATAATGGATGAGGGTGTCGTTATTACCTTGGTGCTGAGGGAAGCACCAAAGCAAAGGTAGAGAGACAAGATTAATTGAGGACGAGTGAGGTGCTCATTGCTCATCAGGCCCTCTCGTCTAACCACTTGCTCTTTCTGTCCCTCTCCTCCTCTGTCTCTCCGCCTCTCCATCCTTGTCTTGTTCTTTCTCTTCTTCTCTGTCTTGCTCTGAGCTCCTATCCCTCCCACACATCACCAAAAAAAAAAAAAAAAAAAGAAAAGTTGGATTTAAAGCGATCAGCTTGGCACTCTCAGTGGCAGCCAGAGGAAGCCGGAACCCAGGCCAGGAAGATTTCAGTCATCTTAAGGCTGACAAGTCCCTGAAAAAGTCCCATTAGGAAAAGCTTGCTGAAAAGACCCTATACCAAATGACTGCATCCCTTCTCTCAAGCTCCTTAGTGAAGGCATCCTCAAGCTTTTTATCTGGATGATGTGCTTACTAAGTGTATTCAAGTTTGTATTTGGATGTGGCTGTGGGTGGGTCAGCACTTGAGCATGTTCATACGTATGTTTAAATGTTTGTTGTGTCCCTTTGTTTGTTTGTTTGCTTGCTAGATTTGATCTACTCGCAAGACATAATCAATTTAATTATTATTAATTACTACTTCCAAGGAGGAGACAAAATGATGTACATGTTGTTAAAAAAGAGGAATTCTGAAGTAACTTAATCACCATCAGTAACACTGCTACAGAGATGAATCATATTATATATTATCTTTGATATCTAAGTTTTTTTTTAAAACACAGTGATAAGAAAGCCACAAAGAGGCCCAATAATCTGTTCCGAACTATAGTTGGTGGTTGGTTAATAAATGACAAAATTATTTAATACATTAAGTGGAACACTCGGAAAATACTCCATCTGCAAATAGCACCATTATATATTGAAATCCTTTGAAATGATCCAGTAGGGATGTGATACACCTCCATAGCTGTGATGTCAGTGGTCATGACCTCTGTGTGAAGTGTTTTTTGTGTATTGTACTAATAACATTATTTTTAATACCTACTGTATTTTTGCTCTTCCTACTGAAAGATTACTGCATTGTTTGTACTACACCTGTGAAGGGTAAAGGTGTGAACGAGCTCTTGTAATCAGCAGAGGCATCCAACTACATGTGAAGTCTAAAAAAGACGGTTGTGTGTGAATGCATAAGTAATTATGACGGTGTGTATTAAATACAAGAAAGAAATACATAAAATGTGTTTTTATAATTACATGTACATCACATAATAACATTATATTTTTATTTTCCTACTGCACTTGCATATAACACACTATCAGTAAGGTCATGAAGAAACTGCTTGATGATACTTTCTAACCTCGGGAGACTTCTGCAGGCATCATGTGGCATGATGTCAAACTTTGTCATCGTCGCTGTAGGGAACCAAGCAAGTCTAAGTAACTGTTTGGATTTCTTTCATTGCTTTTCTTGAGGCTTTATATTTAAACTTAGGCAGATAAATAATGTTTAAAGAGCTTTGACTCTTTAAGAAGGAATTGCGTACTAGGAAAACGGCTCCTCCTACCTGTCCTACCATGGCAGTGTTGAAGACAGCGCTGCGGGGCCTGCTAATGTGCGTGAAATACCATCCCTGACATAAATGTTATTGACAAACTTGGCTGGACATTTAGGGCAGTGAACTGCCAGCATATTTAATGCATATTCATCTCCTTTATCCCACTGGTCTTGCCAGAGCACCCAAGCTGTGTCATCTTGCCACACTCCAGCTACCACCCAAATGTATAGTGACACTGATTATGCAAATCTGTATCTTGTTTTCCTCCAATACCTGCATTAGGAGCCTGCTACTTTATTGAAGTTGAGATATGGGTCTCAGGGAGAGGAACCAAGTGGAATGCAGATTTTCTTTTTATAATCTGTGGGAATCTTTTACATTTTTGTATTTCTACATTTCATAACAGTTGTCACATTAAGGGGGGATCAAGTGAGAAACATTCTTTGATGCTCAGGCATATATTATAAATCTTTGCACTATGTAAAAGGAATTAAAGCTGAAATAAAAGTGTGGCTTTGGGCACATCTTGGTCAGATAACTAAGATTTCTGTCTGCATGAGTTTATGAAGTTTAATATGGCAATAGTAGTTTAATTTCACAGTGTGTGGAACACTTGAGTAATTTGTAGAAAGACAAAAATGCACACTGTGTCTATCCTACTTTTTTTTTTTTTTTTTTCTACAAGTGAACATTTTCGCTTTCCGGATACAATGTCCATGTAATTCTGAATAATCTCTATTTCTAAAGAGATGTTGCTTGTTTTATTATTTTTTATTTCTGTGAGCACAAGTTCCATTCACCTCCATTATACTGGGATAGAGGCGGGTCTCAGAGTGATCTCAGAGGCTGATATCTCAAAATCTTGGAAACTAAAACTATTTACCTACATGGCTAGATATTAAGGAACAAAATATTTTATGTAGTCTGGGTGAGCAGACTCTTTTTTTTTTTATTATTATTAATTTTGTTAATGTGCCTAGCTCTATATTAGCCTCTTATGTGTTTTTAATTTTAAACACATCTAGATAAAAATATTTTTTTGGGTGACCCAGTCTGCCACATTGTCTATGGCTAACGACGTTCTCCTACTTAGCTGTTACCAGGCTTTATGCTTTCTCTTTGCTTTCTCCGACTGCTCAACCTCTCACAGATTTGGCCCATATTGCCTGGGGTCAGCCATTGAATACAGTATACACAGTGTGTGGTGATCCTCCAAATTGCCATGTGTGAAATCCATCCCACTCGCTCCTGGGGGAGTAGTCATATCACTCAAAATGAAACTGCCTCTTGTATCCTCCCCTTATTCTTCCACTTCGCTGTTCTCTCTGGCCGCCTGGGACCATGCAGTTGTGAGGCTTTATGGTGGAAGCCTATTAGACAAATCTTAGAAGAATGCAGCAGAGGTACTGTGATACCAGGTTGTCAGAGTGCTCCACAGTCTCATATAAATTATATCAGTCATGCTGGCTTGAAGGTCTCACTGAATTATATTATTTTCCTGTTTTGGTATAAACGCAGTGGAGGAGGATTATGTTGTTCCATATGGGAGAAAATTGCATCAGGTTTTAGAAAAAAATACTTCGTTAGATTTATTAATAACGTCTGTCATAGTGTCTCAGACAATGTGGGGTTAAAGCTATTTGGAAGTCAGATATGATTAGAATCTTTTTTCCATGCATGAAGTGGCTTTCTATCGCTTTTAGGTATGATGTGTTCCATTTGAGCATCTGCACATTATTTTATACAAGTTTCAGCCTAAACAGCGGTGTCACCTGTGCCTCTCCTCATCTCATCTGTCGCAATATTTTTTCCATTTTCCACCTGTGATTTTCTTCAGACAGAATGCAGCCCGCTCTCTATCAAATCTGGGAAAGAAGAGAAGGGGAATAACGGAAAGAGAGGACAGAGACTTTAAATTGCATTATGGCCATTACGGTTTTAGAGGTATATCTCCCTGCAGCTGGCAGAGCAGCGCATGCGCCTGTGGCTCCTAATGAGCCTGCATGGAGGGACCTGTGTGGAAACAAAAGGCTGTGCTTGTCGGCCATACCAGACCCCTCCACCCGTCCCCTCGCTGCTCCCCCAGCCCTGAGCGTGACAGACCAAGAGCAGAGCGCTGGTCCCTTCCTGGTGGCGTGATTAGATTGGGGCCGAAGTCTCCAGCTGGCAGGCCTGTCTGTGACTGGAGGCGGCGGTCCCCAGCGCTTGTCACTGGCTGACACCTCTGACAGGCAGGGGACAGCTTCAGCAGACAGGTTCATTAAATGGCATTTTTTACAGCTGGGCCTCCAAAAATGAGGGCTGGGCTTTGTCAAATCTCCAAGTCAACAGGGGCCCCTGCGTGTTGGTTTAGACCAAAGCTTTGTTGTTATGACAAATTTTTTGATCTGGGCTGTTTGAAATCAGCTCTTTTTTCTCCTCTTTAGCCTCGCTTTTGTTGGCAGCTAGCCCTTTGGCCTGTACTTTGTCATGGCAGCAACATGTTCACTTTAGCAAGAAGCAGCCAGTGCTAAAATATTATTGTATTGATAATCAGTTAAGAGTTATCTTATTATAGCTGTTTTTATATTTTACAATTCTTAAGAGCCGGAAGTGGTGAGTAAAAACCTGTGTAAACTGCTTTTTTTTAATAACTTGCTGGGTGCTAACTGCTTGTTAGTCACATTTTTTAATACATATGACAAATGGAAAATGACAAACCATTCATTCAAGTCTCTAGACCAAATAACTTGATATGTAGTCAAATATCTGCTTGCTTGTGCCTTGATTAAGTAAGCTGTTGTAGCCTTCCAATGATGCATATCTGTACGATTTGCCTTTCAGCAGTGTACTCAGAAGGCTACCTCCAGAACATCTGGCTGCAGAGCATGAGGGGGATTAAAGCTACCCTGCCTCCTAGAGAGCTGCTGCTGGTCCTCAACAGTGCGCCTGCAGCCCCATAACCACCTCCCTTCCTCTTTTACTCCTCCTCTAGTCAGCATGCTGCCTCCTCTGGGCCGTGCTGTCTCTATGACAACTGTTTGAGTTGGGGGGTTACAGAGGTGTCAGGCAGGGGCATTACTGGGAGGAGAGCACCAGAGATGCTGTGCTGCACATCCAGCATCTCCACCTAATCCAATTTTAATTGAGCTCCAGAGATTTTGGATGTGGCACGGAGGTCGGGCATGAGCTATTCCAGGGAGAAATTAAGGCAGCCCGGCTCACGCTGCACTCTTCCAGCCTGTCACTATTTTAAATGAGCATTAGCATCAGACCTAACCCAGCCGAACATCTCACTCTGGCTTCCCTCCCTTCGTGCCTACTCCACCTCAATCACCCCCACACACATATAGACAACCCCACACCCACACTAATGGACTGTAGGCACTCACCCCCTTACTGCCCTGTTATATCTTTATTCTCTCTCACACACACTCTCTGAACTTAACATATGTGTGATTATAACCTGGGGAGTTGATGAGGTTGCTGCTCGGCTCATGCTGTTGGACAAAATTGTTCAGTCAGAGGGAAGTGAGATGGGGGGGGGGGGTGTGAGGGGACCATTCTCACCTGTCAGAACAACTGTCTTGTTTTTTTTTTGGATGTGGACCTTCAGCCCCAGTGGTGCTGCATACACTAATGACCCTCTGTCTGCTCTCTTCTCTACTTGGCATGATGGTTTTTATTGATTATTTATGTGTCACTAACCCTGGGGGTCATTTTTTTGACCACTTGCCTACCTCTAGTGAGTTTTATAGACCAGCTGAAAAAGTTTGAAACACAAAGAGAATCTGTAAAGAGCTTCCATTTGTGTAGAAAATGGCCTTGCGATATCTCAGTAATGGTTTGTTACAAGTTAAAATAAGGAATTAATCAACTCATACTAGTACTCATACTCATACTCCATTTTGAATAAATCTCTGGTTATAATAGTTATTAATAATTGATTTTAGTTGCCTAAAAGTAAGCTTGTGAGCAGCAGTTTTGAATCCCAGCTGGGAAATAATACAAGCGCACTATTCAGTGTCTCACCAACTATTGTTGTGGTGCCCATAAACAAGGCCATAAAAGCAGTAAACGAAAAACTCTCTTTTGTTTAATTTAACTCAGGCCATACAGTCATGTCTGTGTTATTCTGTGTAATATGTAACTTCAATATTGAACATACTGAAATGGACAGCAATCTTTATTACCTGTAACCGGACATGATCTCTGGTTTTATACAGCTGTTGTAACCTGAGGACATTTTCTCTCTTCTTTTTCTGCCCTTCTAGATCTTAGCATACACTGAGGGTTTACATGGGAAGTGGATGTTCAGTGAGATTCGGGCGGTATTCTCCAGACGCTACCTGCTGCAGAACACTGCAATGGAGGTCTTTATGGCCAACAGAAGTAAGTGGAAGTGCCAATTACAGCATTTGAAATCCATGCTTCTCCTGTTCTTCTTCACTAAGTGATCTCTCTCACTGTTTCACAGCATCAGTCATGTTCAACTTTCCTGACCAGGCTACAGTAAAGAAAGTGGTCTACAGTCTTCCTCGAGTGGGAGTGGGGACCAGCTATGGACTTCCACAAGCCAGGTGGGTTACATATGCCAAAAGAAAATGAACGCCACACTGTTAAATTTCTAATATTGTAATGCCTTCATGGCTGATGTTACACCTCTGTGTTATGTGTGGGGGCTTCTGTACAGCCTGGCCTGCAGCAGAGTCATTTGAAGTCCCATTGCTTCAGTCATTGAAGTGGATGTGCACTGACCCTGACTGAACTGACCTAATTCTCTGACAGAAGACTCTATACAGCAGGGCTGCAGCCAGGCCACTGACCACAGAGAAAACCACAGATTCCCTTTAGACTCTCATAGTGCTAACAGGGCTATTTACACACTGTTACAAAACAAGTACATTTTCTTAAGTCTTATGTTGATTGGGTGGATATAAAGCAAGTCGTTCTAAATTAACACATAGTAAATTAACGAAGTAATTTCCACCTAGCTTTCATTTAATCTACTGGAACCAAAAGTGTGTAATTGTGAATACCACTGCATTGGTTGCCACTTGCAGCTTGACGTTTTGTTTTTGTCTTCATCTCAGTATGTTAATTATGAAACTGACATGCTAGACTTAGAGCTGGTTATCAGCTATTAAATGTTAGGATTATTTTCTGTGATGTAGCCAATTCTTTGAATTTAAGCATTGCTCCATATAGTTTATGCTTGAATTTGTTTTTTTAAATATAAGCTTTAAACATCCAACACAAACCTTGTGTTTCCTGAGTTCTTGTTTAAATGTGTTTTCAGGCGCATCTCCCTGGCCACTCCTCGGCAGCTTTTCAAATCCTCCAACATGACCCAGCGCTGGCAGAGGAGAGAGATCTCCAACTTTGAGTACCTCATGTTTCTTAACACTATCGCAGGTAAGGATTCCTAATGCTTTACAATGCTGTGATTCCCAAGTGAAACTCTATGCTTTTAATTTGGAAGTAGGTGAAGGTATGGAAATAATGTATTCTCTTTTTCACCATCAGTCATCAGTTACATATATAGATTTTGATTTGTTTTTTTCCTTATCCAGGCAAAATTCACAAGTGTTAAGTTTTAATCTATTATCTATGTGAAATTTTTCACCATTAGATTCTTCTGACTAAGTTAAGCTGTCATGATCAATAAACTGTATTTGTCAGTGGCACTAGAAACACGCTATAAGTGGCCTCAGGTATGTCGTATTTGTTTAAGAATCCATGGTAACCTTAAGTGGTGCTCAATGTGGTAGACTTCAATGTTCGTGGGAGTGTGCTATTTGAAGCAAAGAGCAGGCACAGCACATTTTGCCAGATAATTAGTGCCTGGCTTTGTGAGCGCGTACACATGTGTGTCTGCCGAGTTGAGAGGTTCTGTTGTTGACTCTCTGATCTGAACTGCAACTAACAGGGAAAGCGTGAGCAACTCCACGCTACTGTGCTCTGAGAGGTGTCATCCTCTCTCTCGCTGCATATTCATGCATATTTATATTTAGCTCTTGCTTGAGTTCGATACATTATTGTCAGCTAATTAGATGTAAGGCAGAAAAAACATGCCCAAAATTCATTAAAAATCCCTGGTAATGACCTGGGCTGACAGGGATGTCAGAATAGTGTGGGGCGGCAGACAGGCGGGGGGTGAAGTGCTGGGAAGAGGTGCGAACGGGAAGTGGTCTTCTAATTAAACACTTTTCCACTGTTATTAACATCCTGCCACCCCAACTCAGGCCTCAGCACCAATGGGTTGAACCACACAAATACCCCCAACTCTTCCTCCACACTCGGTGCACTGCTTCCTATTCACTATGTGGCATTAACCTGGATAATTATGCTCTCTAGCTTCCCCCAGACCCTGGATACTCTGCAGAAGCCTTCCCATTGACTAGCCTGTCACACATTGTCACTAGCTCAGCTAGATTTAGATTATCTAATGCCAACCTGCTGCAGTCCAGGAGTGAGCAGAGACACACCTGTTGGATTGGTTTAAGTTGATAAAATTTTGTAGGTAATCATTAACAAGGTTATGACACTAGCAAGCAGATTTAGGTAGCGTATTTCCATTCAATGTTCTTATTTCGTTGTATTGCATAATATTGTATACTAATGCATGAGCTTTCATTTAGATGTACAAAAACAGCATATATGCTTAAAGCATTGAAAGTGTTGGCCATTACATGATAGAGCTAGAATATTATTGAAAGACGACAATGTGCTTTATGTAATTAAACTGCTTTGTAAACATTAATTAATCATGAAAATGTAACATTTTTAATGTAAAGGTGTCTTAATTCCTGCAATAATATGTAACTTTGGGAGATATATCTTAAGCTTAGTATATACTAGTCAACATAGGAAAATAATAAAAAACAAATGTGAAATATTTCTGGGGGGGAAATTTGGTAACTTTTATCCTATTATGAAAGGATTTCATTTACAAATTTTTCTTAGTGTGTGAAATGTTGTTGCCTTTTTACTATCAATATGCTTTAAGCGTACATTTTTGCTTGATTTATTACCAGCAGTAAAAATTCCAACAAAACCATCAAAAGCAGCCCTGTAACAATCCAGCACTACAACCACCTGACCACACAGCTGTATCAGTGTCATCTTCAAAAGAAAAGTACAGCATTAATGACAACAGGATTCTCTTTGCTTTTTCCATGGATTTCCTTTGACATGTTTTGCCATCTGAAAACCATATTCCCACTGCCAGAGCATAGAGGAAATTTACATCTGGCCAATCAGCACATCAGACTTGCAGTGGCATTTCAGGCACTTGGAGTCATGGCCCTATCCCTCTAATTACATCCACTCCTCACAACTTAGAGATAGGGATATTCTCTATAAACCTATAGACTATGTAGCTCCCACAGTGCATTGGTAAAGCCCACTGAACAGGAAAAGACATGGGGAGCACAGAAAACATTCTCTCATGGCAGAAAGAGCTTGCCATTAGTGTATGAGACAGGAAGTGCGTCTGATTGAGGGCTCTGAGATTGGGGGGCTTGTTGGAATGTTGCATGCTGATCCCCCAAAGTAACTGAAGCCTCAAGTGTACCCTGCCCCGCTTTCAACCCCTCTGTTCTCTTCCAACCCTTCATCACTCACAGATTTCTGTCTGCTGTGTGTGTCTAGGGAGGACATACAATGACCTGAACCAATACCCGGTCTTTCCCTGGGTCATCACCAACTACGACGCAGAGCAGCTGGACTTGACCTTGCCAGGGAACTTCAGAGATCTCTCAAAGGTACTGAGGCCTCTTGCCGTATTAAGGCCTACACTGTAAAATAATATCATATTTAATAGCTAAGGAAATGATGTGCAGAGTCTAAACTCATGATGTAGAATGGAGAAAGTGGAAAATGCTGATTATAGCATCCTAAAATCCACTCAATACACTATGTAAGTTTACCTCCCATTTATTTGGTACTTTTTATAATCATATGCCCCTTGCATAGTAGACACTACAGTATAATGCTAACAGTTATAGACTCTTTCAGCAAGGCGGTGATTTTTGCCTTTATTGAGGACAGTACAGCTGAAGATAGACAGGAAATGAGGGATGTGATAAATCCACAGGGAACACCCGACTCTGCAGTTCCCCTTATTTCTTCAGAGCTTTAGAGCGTATTTCAGCTCAATGTTTTGTTTTTTCAGTGCCTAACTTTAAGATATTTATCAAAGCAGTTTGTTAGCAGAGCTAAAAGGAAAGTAAACTGAGGCCAGAGACTTGACCCTTGTTTCTCTGCTCCTTAAGTTGCCAAAAAATCAGTTATTGCAGGTTTAATAAAATAATTTTCCATTATTGATATACAGTATATCATGATACGGCAATCATGATAAAATTATCATAAGAAATACCCAAGCTGATGTCCCATACAACAAACTGTGTTCAAAATCCCACTCTTCATATGTGTAAAACTAAAACTCCCAATGAATCATCTAGTTCATTTTTATTTACAGCTTGCTTGGAATTTTGAACAACAATTTCTGGCAACATGATCATATCATCACTTAATATTGAATTATTGCTTGGCCCTAGTCTTTAAAACACCTTTATGAATAATCACCAATCACATACTGTATTATGTCAAAATTAAAGCTCAACATTTGCATATTTGATAGCGGTAGCTAGTAATTTTATTTATAAAACTTTGCCATTGAGTCATTTAAGTTTATGCTTGGAATTGACTTTCATGGCTGATGAACTGATAAGCCCAGTGTTACTTTCTAAATGTGGCGGGTCAAAAATGCACCAAGCTGTGCAGTAGCGGGTCCTGCTAACGCTGCCAAATCACAAGAGCTCGGACACAATGACACTAATGCCCTGCAACCCTGGGAGATAAAGTTCAGCGTTATGTTTGCTCTGTCTTTGACTAAAGAAGAAAAGGCAGCAGATCACTCTACCACAAACTGTGGCCTGGTTTACTTGTTTACCACCCCCCTGCTCTTTCTCTGTCTCTGTCTCTCTCTTGCACATGCACACTGCAGCTCACTGACCTGAAAATAGTCACATTCCTGTCTAAGCTCTCTCTCTCTCTCTATATATATATATATATATATATAGAGAGAGAGAGAGAGAGAGAGAGAGAGAGAGAGAGAGAGAGAGAGAGAGAGAGAGAGAGAGAGAGAGAGAGACTTTACCACCTCAGTTCTCAAAGGTTTGAATCAATTTTTCACTTTTTAAGGCACACGTGGTTGTGCATGCTGTATTTTGTAGTGGGAGAGCAAGAGAACTTTGAAATTAAAAAACTACTATGAAACAATCAAGGAATCATAGAAAAGCTAGATAGAATGCTGCGAATTTGAAAAAATTAGCTCCCACTGCTCTGGTGTACTTCTTCACGTTTCAGTTTTGTTTTGGACAAACAGCTCAGTTTTATGGCTTGCCACCGTCATCTCAGCACTTGTCTGCTTTTGGCGGCTCTGGGCTGTGTGGTATCCAGGTGGGGTGTGAGAGGCACAGGATGTGTGTGGATGCATTTGTGTGCTGGGGTAAGATCAGGGCTAAGCCACGTGCACCCCTCCTGCCCTGGGGAGACAGTTATGTATTGTAATGTATTCTAGTGACATCCTCCCATGCTGTTTACAGGGCTGAGCTGCCTTCATTAGCATTAGTTCACAGCCCGTGTCTCCTGACAGTTGTCCTTGGAACCCTGGGGCTCTTTCCTCCAAAAGTTCACAGCTAGTGTAGCAGGGAGGGACAGAAGCCCCCACACTTTTCCTCTCTGTTTGGCCTGCCCTTTTGTTCAATTATGGATCAGAGGTAGCAGCACAGTCTCTAGAGACTTGTTCATTGTATATTAGGACTGTGTGTGTCTCTCTGAGGTATGTCCAGTGGGTGAGGTTGTGTACCACGCAGGCCGCGTGTGGTAACAAAGGCTGGTTATTGTTTACTTGAAAAAATGTTGTTGTTCATTTGAAATATTTTTTCCTACAAAATCTAAAATTTCAAATTGTTTTCATTTACCAAAAGAAGCCAAACTTCTCAAATAATCAATTGTGTCAAACAATCATACAAGAAATTTGCTTAAATGACATAGTTTAAAATGAGCAAAATTATGATTTAAACAACTGTAGAGAAGTGTATGAATCTAAACAACCATTTAATGTCAGTTTCCAGTCCTTGGCGGTATTTGATACTTACTCATTTCAGTTTGTTCCTGAAAAGTATTGTGGTTTGATACCTAGCTGTAGCAGTGACTGCATTAAGCATTTTTATTCATTTCCTGTTTTAATTTGACAGATATCACAGTGATATCTGTCCCTCCAGAGCTCATAGAGCTGCAGCATAATGAAGATAAATTGACATATAATTCAGTAAATTATTCTCAAATTATCGCACGTTGGCATTGCACAGATTGGTAGGCTTTCTTTCCCACAGATCAGTGTCATACCTGAAACCTGTTTGTCAATTACAGGTCACTGCCACTTGATGTGTTGATCTGCCAAATAATATCCTCCCAAACCTACTGCACACACCTACAATTACCTGTTGTTTGGGCATTCAGTCAACTGTGAACAGTGCTATTGAGCACTGCATTACTTTGCCTCGGGGCCAAAGGTCTGCATATTTGGATGTCAGATACATTCATGCAGTGAAGTGTTTCATTAGATTCTAATGATTATTTCTTCATAGATTGACAAGTAGATGATAGATAGGCGGAAGCTAACCTTCCTGGTGAAAGGTGAAAGAAGCTGATGATGTTTAACTCTGTGCTTCTTCATCCACTGTCTAAAATGAGACAAGCAACACCAAAAAGTGACACAAGCGGATTTAAGTGTTTTCATACATTATCACCTTACTTAGAGTTCCTCGAATAATACTGATAAAGTTGATTTACCCATGCAAGCATATTTTTAGCTTTGCTGAGATAGAGAAACCTATTTTGATCTGTTTCCGTCTCAAAGCTGTGGCACACAGTGAAGGTTGAGCCTCTCTAAAAGATGCAGTCTGAGTAAAGAAGACAGAGCATGGCTGCTGTGAAGACCCCCTCCACACTTTTCCATAATGGAGCCTTCTTCACCCTCACTTCCACTCCAGTCAGGCTGTTTGGGAGCACATCTGCTTTATCTTGAGTTTGAGCAACTTGATTGCGTTAGACTGGAGCTGCATGCAGCCCTGCCTCTGACGAGGCAAGCAAAAACGACTGCGACTTCTCCTGACAGAGTACCATAGCAACATACTGTAATGTAATTTATTTTGAAATATAAAATGCAATATGTGTCTCTTTGGGAGGTACCTTAGATATAACCAAACAAATGGAGGCACTCTCTGCACACTCATTCACCAACAGCCATGCTCATTTCCTGCATCTTTGGAGTGCAACACCAGAAATGATCCTGATTGAATCTGAAGCCAGATCTATGTCTGATCATACTTTGTTTAGTTGAGTTGATGTATTTCACTGGGTCAGGTGTTTTATAAGAAATTAACTCCGATAGGAGAAAGTGTGGAACTGTCTGAACCAGTTTTTTTCAATGTGTTATAGCTCTGATCAGTATGATATATAATGCAGGGAAAAGGGAAGAGGTGATTATTCTTTGTTGAATAGACATAAGCAAAGCCTGATTTGGGCAGATGTGGCTATGGCAGGAAGTGAAGTGAAGTGCTCATCCTAAATCATCATAAATGGGTTTTTATTTCTCATTGAACAGCTAGTCAGTCATACATTCTCCTAATTTTTTGTCTGTCCTTTCAGATTTAAAACAAAGCATATCAGATGCTACCTATGGTCAGTTCATTACAATTTCATGTGGTTTCTTGTATTGGTATGCATAGTCTGTTTTGGTGTCAAACTTTCATTCTATGTCTTCATTCTATGACACATTTGAGGCTGAGGACAATGACAGTTATGTCAAGATTGTAGCATTACACAGAATTATTGGGCTGAGAATGTGTGTCAGTAACTTTTTATATACAGTCTATGGTTAGTAATCATCACTTATTTTAAATGGAATGCAATCACAATTATTGTTCTTTTATAGGGTGACAAACTCAAAGGTGTTCACTGCACACAGAGGCAATAGAACCAGACATTGCTTAGGATTTGTCAAGACAAAGAATCGGCTGCATAGTCTTATGTAGACTTTAGAGACTCAATGAGCTCACTAACCAACACTCAACACTTTGGCTTACAATCTCAGCCGCAAGCCACCAGAACAACTTTAATTTTCCTTCTGCTTTTCTTCTGCTTTCATTTATTCATGTTAATTTCTCACCCATCTGTTTATGTTTACATTTGCACCTTATATTTTTTTCATTATTATTTTTTTTACATTTCAGTGATTTTGGTGTATATTTGCTGTATAACAATCACAATTTGAGCAGTGTTCAACAATCTGCCAAGCTCAAATTTCCTTTAAGATGACAGCAACCTACAAAGAAGAACTTCTTCAGTGATGTGGGTGAATGAATAGGAAATAACTTGTCAGTAAACATGTCTTTGGATCCCTTCCCTGTAACTTGGCGCTTCATTCAAGGCGTGATTGTGGTTAGTTTAGTCTTAGGAAAAGGTAGAGCGGTTGGTGGCAGAGGAATGGAGTCTAGATGTTCTTTTTGCATGTACCCAAAATGTACTAAAAATGTAATGTTAGCTTGTAAAATCCCTTTAAACACAATTATATGTTTCATATCACATACTCACATATTGTCTATAATAACATGATTTAGTTTGTTTTTCAGCTTCTTCAGTTACTATATTAAAATAGGCAAGTAAAACATTTAATAACCATTTTGTGATCTTTGGTTATAATGTCTTTAATGTGAATTGCTTACTTATTCCTCTCTTACACCCATTACTATTACCTGCAGCTGACTTTTCCTTATTCTTCTCCCTCTGTCAAATGTAGCATCTGGGTTTTTCATAAAGCTCTACCTTGCATTAGTTACACTAGTGGTGGTTTTACAGAGTGTGAGACGTCTTGCGGCTTGCACCCCGATCCAGCTGGGCCAAGACGTCACATGGAAGGCTATTATCACCCCATAAATCTATGCAGATCTCAATAAACTTCTCTTTCAGTCTATTCAATTGTGCTAACACTGATGTGGACTGCCATTGAATTTTAAGGAAGAACCAAAACAAACAACAACAAAAAAACTGTCCCTCTTTAATTTTGTCATGTCACATGGTTATGACCATAATCTTCAAAATGACCAAGAGAGTCTGCCTGTTGTTCTGAGGTTGCATACAAACTGTACCCAGCCAAAAGAATAAAAGTGCAATTTTAATAATTTTAGAATGAGTGGCTTTATTTTTAGGCACCAGTCTCAGACCATTTTGATTTGAGGGCTTTTATTTTATTTCTTTTGAGCTCTGAGCTGCAGTTTCCAGGTAGAAAATCTGCTATTGATTACATTACCAGTATCCCTTCCCCCTCTGTAACCAAAGTGATTCTGTGGTAGAGTATATTAATATTGACTGCCAATATGCCTCCGAGGCTCTTATATTGGACAGGGTGATTGAAAAGGCAGAGAAACCAATTTATTCACCACTAAATGTATGTTTAATGGGAGTAATTTTGTTGCCTTAAGAACACATGAAAATGAAATAGCCGCCAAAGGGCAAAAACCCAGTAATGGTGTCAGTACAATATTGAAATTATTACTGAGGCTGCGGTCAAATAATGAACCACGCTATCCAAGGTTTGGAATAACTATAAAATAATTGGCTAGATGTCAAATAAATCTAGCAGTGATGTTATTATTTTCATTGTTTATGTCCTCATAATAATTAGACATCAGTTCTTCAAATGCAGAACAACGAATAAGAGAGTGCTTTTGATTTCTGACATTTTTGGTCTCTGCAGTCATCGCTTATTTGACCCTTTGGAGAATTCAAGGCTTTGCTATTTACCAGTAAATGGCTGGTTTGGGGTTTTTAGCAAATGTGTTTTCCTCTACTTCTTATATTAACAATAGGAAACGATCAGTACTTGATTTTGTGCATATGTTGTGGGGAGGTTTTATAATAACATGCTGTATACAGTAATGTAATCTAATACAGTTTATCTGCAATAAATAATACCCATTTATGCTCAGTGTTTTTCAGTTTCAGACTCTGAAAAACTGATGTTGATTCACTTTTACTGACTGGTGACCATAGCTTGTGGTGTTACATTTTAAGATTGCACCATATTGTATAGGTCCTGGTAACTCCAAACTGCAGTGACCAGTAGCACAGAAGGGCTCTGAACACAGATGGAAATAGCAATGCTGAGTAAAGTGTTTGGCTCGCTTGGGTGTAAATCAGGTCAGCCAGGGTTAATCCACATGGATTACCCACAACATTTAGCAGGAGACACTCATATCTCCTCCCATCATCCTCAGTGCGCCATCCTGCTCACCCATGCCACCATACTCCTGTACATTCAGACAGAAGACAGCATAACAGGAACTTTTTAGGGTTCAGCAGAATAATGGGGTCTGACAGACAAATTCCAGAGTAAAGCTCCTTGACTGCCCTGAACTCTCCTCCAGCCTCTCTGCCGGCCTCACTACATGTAGCCTAATGTGGAACTACTAGGACTCAAGTCTTTCTCTGTTAAATTATGCTCAATTATGCTTTCCTAGTTCTTGTGCTTTCATAATACAAATTAAGTAGTTTACACTATACAGCCAACCAAAGATTTGTACCTGCAAATCAAACTAGAAGTACTGTAGCTTCATTGCCTGGTATGATCTTAAATACATTTCACTTAAGCCATGAGTTTGGACCATCAAATCACCCTTTACATGATGAGAGTATTCGAAACAAGGCAAAAACTCGAAGGAGAATAGCAATGTTACAACCAAAAGGTGACACCTACAAAGTGTAGTACATGAAAGAAGAGCCCTTCACTTATCATGGACTACACAAAAAAGATGAAATGTGAACAGTATTTGCTGTGAATGTTTCCCATAACCCTTTCATGATATGTCATAGATCCGCATGATCATTAAAATTTATTTAGATGGCAGACTGGTCATGAGACCTGCTCTATTTGTCACCATTAAGATTTTACTATTTTGAGACAAAGGCGAATCCCTCTTTTATGAGGCTTCAAGTATCAGTTGTGTGGTATCCCAGTAAGTCAGATTAAGTACATTATATGAGTCAGACTAGCTTCAGTTGACGTTTCATAAAAGGATTTACTAATAGTGAATCACACAATGAGTTTTTTGTTTTCAGAGAATATAAGATCTGAGATGGGACAGCATAAAAAAATTGCTTTTGGATTACAAAAAGATATGTCTTCATACTTTTGATAGTGTAAATGATCCCAAATTACTTAACATAGTCTATGCTAAGGCATTGTCTTGTATGGTGATATGCTGTACCACAGGGATCATTTTGGTGAGGTGACCATAGGCCAAATTCCTCAAAATGTCTTGTAGTCTTAACCTCATCCAAATTATGGGTGTCACTTGCAATTTTTTTAGAAGTAAAACTGCAGTTATAAGTCTTAAAAAAGTTTTTCAACAAGCCATATATTGGGGCAATTATACATAAAGTGTAGTTTTAACTGACCTCATAATACAGTAATCTAAGTTAAGTCAGTCAATGTGGTTGTGATGGGAAGGCAGTTAAGACAGTAAGAGCAAAAAAAAGAGCTCCCATCACTTCTACTGTAAAGGCCTCACACTGGCTTACTGTTAGCCATAATATAGATTTTAAAATCCTTGAACTTGTCTATAAATCCTTTCATGGACTTTTACTATATTGTTAATATGCCTGGTATAGTCCTCAGATCTACAGACCTTCTGCTGCTCACTGAACAAATACTCACTGAATCTTCTGCAGTTTATAACGCAAACCCAGAGCTGTTTAAAGACAAGATCAGTGACTCAAGCGTAGCCATTCACCTTGTTTTAACTTCAAGTGGGTTATTGCTATGTTCTTACTATTGCTATTTTTGACACTTTTACTCGATTTTGACTTTTTATCTATTTTCAATTTGTATTTATTTTTGAAAGTGTTTGTGTAAGAAGGTACTGAAAGGCTCGGGTGTCTCAAGACATAATGAATTCTACAGAGATGTTGTTCCTGTAAATATGACCCTTAAGGGTACATAGAGGTTCATTACTGAATGCCAGTATGACAACTGGTTGGTCACTGTTTACTGTAGTTGTTGAGGTTTGTTGTAATATATTGACCATGATAGTTATTAATACAGATAGATAAACATAGATTTTAAATTTGTTGTCATTTTAGGCTGTCTCCTTTCTCCTTAATATTTAAAGAGTATTTGCTTTAAGGTTTTAGTTTTGCTTGTTGTATTAGCTGTTTTAGTATAAAGTACCCAAGCTGCATTTTGTGCACGGTTAATTTCTTTATTAAGAGTTTTACCAGTGAGAATGTCCTATATTTATGGAATGTTAGCCAAAATGTGGATGTCGGAAACTCAAGCATCAACAAAGGAAGTGGTAATAAATGTAAGTATCATAATTTACAGAATCAAAATACAGTATATAAAACACAAATACAGCAGTGTATTTTGTCAAGCTTGCAAAGACAGTTGGTATAAAAATGGGACAGCCATAAGTGTATATGAAGTTGAAGTTTGCCTTCACAAAGCACATGACTTACAAAAGTGTACAATACAAAACTTTTCTTTAGGGTTGCTTTGAGTAGGAAACCTTTTGTTTTACTTACACCTGCAAATAAGGAAGACATTACTTTATTGCAAGAACTGAACTGAACCTCTAATTTCCTTATCTGCGTTCCAGCCTGTTGGTGCTCTGAATCCAAAGCGTGCAGCATTCTACGCTGAACGATATGAGACTTGGGAAGACGACCAGACACCACCTTGTCATTACGACTCCCACTACTCTACAGCTGCCTCCACCCTACACTGGCTTGTCAGAATAGTGAGTAAAATCACTCCTTCAACCACCTTCACAGTCATTATTGTGCTATGTTCAAAATCCTCAAATTAGTCGGGCATCTGAATAGGAATGAAGTCAAACCCACGTCCTCAGACAGCTTTTCATTTTTGAGTCTGCATTAGTTGATTGTCACTTGTCAGACTTGATGAAGCTGTTACTTTGAGGTCTGTCGGCTTCTGCACAGGAAACAGCTCAACATCTCAATTTGATTGGGCTTGAGTTAGACCAATGGCGCTCAGAAAACACATTTCACAGGCCAGTAAACCGGCATATGTGAACTAAATAAAGAGTGGCTGGGTAATGATTTACAGAGGCTGCTGTGACAGGTTTATGTGTTTTAGGCAACCCAGTGAGCGCTGGAGACATGTCCATCAAGGTTACTGAGCACTGTCCTCATTTACTCTGGAAGAGAAGGAGGAGGCACACACACACACACACACATACTCCCAATCTGTTGCCCACAAAAAAGGCCCTTATAACCTGCATGACTCCTTTGAGTTGGTGTACAGTTGATTTTGAAGTCAGCTTATTAATTGGAAAGAGCTTTGTGGGGAGTTTGTACTGTATGTCTCCTCCTCCCCCATCATTAGTAGAAAGGAGCTGATGAACTGAGGGAGCTCCCTTGACAGCAGTTAGATTGGCCTCCGTGGGTTTGTTCCCACAATCCCTTTCTTCCTCTGGTGAGTGATCCATCCGCTCCAACCGGCAATGGACGCCATCTCAGGCTGAGAAAACCAAATTTGAGCCAATTATCATTATGGCTTACTGTACTCAGGAAGAACACTAATTAATTCTCCCCCAGGCTTGGATACAATGAATGACTGATCTCTACAAAGATCCCGTAGTCTGCTGCAGAAACGAATAATACAGAAATAATTCATATAATTCAGACTATCCACATGTATATTAATAAATTGCATGGTAATCCAGTTCAAAAACAGTACTGAGATTCTCATTATGTTGATTATGATGGTGACAATGGAAATGCAGATCAAGGGAGTGGAAAAGGTAATGATGACTTTAAATTTGGGTGGAGATCTTTGATCTTTGATCTTTGTGATGTTTAATTTGCTTTCTCTGTAGGAGCCTTTCACCACATTCTTCCTTACTTCCAATAACAACAAATTCGACCACCCTGACCGCACTTTTTCAGCCATTGCCCGCTCCTGGAGAAACTGCCAGAGGGACACCTCTGATGTAAAGGTGAGAATAACAATAAAAGCAAATAGTACAGTCCATGGTTTACGTTTATATAGATACACAGGTCTAGAAGTGGAGACCTGAAAGATCATGCCCTTAAATCTGTGATCATTATTATTCATCAATTATCTATATATTTCCTTGCCACAAACTGTCTTTAAGCTGGTGTTGTGGACCTGTGGGTGTAGTGATCTAATACTGAGAACAACGATAGTATCAATAGATCAATATTGCACATTTCTACCAGCAAGTATAATTGGCAGTACCACCATACCAAGCCTCTCACTCGCTATGCTTCCCTCCTCAGCCAATGTGCCTTAACAGCACTACAAAAATATATACCATTAATTATAAATGCCTCATCCAAACAGTGAATCACAAAGACCCATAGTGCACAGGGATACCCTATGCACTTAGAAATGCACATTTGATTTATCTCAGGCAGAAAACAAACTGTCTCAGAGGTAGACTGATCTTGTGTCTCTGCATGCAAGCACTCATGAGTTTGAACAAAGGCTGTGTCTGAGAGAAAGACAAAGCCCTCCCTCTCCAAATCCACAGAGCAGTTACCGAAAACGCTGAACCCTGCTGATTCGCCTCCATTTTGCCCACTGCATAACACGCAGCAGGAATATGCACTGACCTCAAAGTGTCATATATTTCTAGCACACCCTGCATCGGGTAGTGTTGCCTCAGGCAATTAATAAAGCATTAATGACAAAAGCTATTTAAAATGTAGTCTTTTATGTACGGACAGGGCTTTTACTTGCCAGGATCTGGGCGAGAGCAACCACCAATCTATGTGATGCAGAGGCAGAAAGCTGCAAGCCAGCGAACAGCTGAATAGTCAAAAGCCACCATGTTAACAAATACAACCTACTTTCAACTACTTGTATGTCTGCATGCATTCGTTTTTACACAAAGGCTACTGATCTATTAGGGGAGGCATTGTACTGTGGAGGACAATGCTGGATTACTAACAGTATTTCATAATGTATTAGAAGCAGGAAAATATTACGCAAGAGCTTGTTTGGTTCATTCATGTTGCAATAGGGGTTAACTATGAAGCAATGCCACTGTAATGACTGATTCGATTATTAACAACCTTTTTTTAATAATCTAAAAATATTTTTCTTTTTTTCATACATACACACTATGTATATAAAAGGGGCAATGATCAATATAATCCTATCCAAAATTAAATTAAATTAAATTAAATTAAAGCATTGGTTTCCATGCATGCTAAAAGAGTGACAGCCAGACAGACACACAAATGCCATTCACAGCAACCATGTAGCGACTGAGACTGAGCAGAGAGACTGGGGCTAAGGTCAGCTTCGGCCCAGTACACCGAGCGGGTCATCCGGCCTCTGATTAAAAGGCAGCTTGTTTTTACCAGGGTCTCTCCTTCATTAACCTCGGCCTACTCCTGCAGTAATGACGACAAGACCAAGGGAGGGTGAACCCCTGATGGGGATGACCTCCTAAAAGAGCAAGTCAAATGGAAACAATCCTGCGCCGAATAAGCCCTTACCCCCACGACCACCCCATCATTATTTTGCGGCCATACCTCTCATTTATTTCTGTGTGCACACACAGTTACGTTAAGCTGGCACAGCCACCATGGGCAGAGAGAAGCAGACTTTTCTTGTGTGTGCCCCTATTTGAAAGTAGTGGGCTCACACAAATGCTTTCTCATACACACACACACAAACTGCCACCATGCTGTCTGAAGAAATCCAGCAGCACTCCACTGGTGACAGATTTTGACGAACATGTCATTAAGGTGACACAGTGTAAAGCAATGGAGGTTTGTGTGATTGACTTGTTAGCCCATTACGATGCTGTTGCAGAATTAATGGCTGCCATGGGAGGGTGGCTTGAAAACAGAGCTGGCAGTTTTAACGGCTTGGCGGTGAGTTACGGCAGGAAGTTTACAAACGAAAAAGTGGAGGGAAAGTGTGGTTGTGTGTATGTGTGTGTATGTGAGAGACAGAGGGGAAACAGAGTAGTGGCTACTTTACTCCCTTCCCTGTCGTGTGCGGAGGGTGAAATGTGACCAACAGCAGACCAGCAGTGTTATTGGCCTGTACCATGTCATGCTAACTCGTTCTCTCAAAACCCAGTGATTTATGGGGGCCTAAAAGCTCTGCTATTATGTATCCCATATGCAATGTAAAACTCCATAGTAACACTGAATCTGACAAACACAACAAAATTTAACTAGCTTAAGACAGAGCAGATGATCTACATTCCTCATGTGCATATGCCTCATTGTGCGGAGACTTTACTAACTCATCCTTTCTTAGCTGTATGATTTGGAGGATAAGGGATCACAGCCAGGACTATATACATACAATAATTTGCAAATATCTTGAATTGAACAATTTCTTAAATGACCATATCTGTAGTTTTCCACTTAAAAGCATGCCATAGTTTTTGGATTGATTGCTTGACATCCAGAAAGCCACCATTTAATTTCAGATCACTATGAAAGTTCAACCTAAGTTTAAAACTTTTTTTGAGATAGGTCATCATTAATTATCATCGCCTTTCTTCTTATTATTTCTTATTATTATTTTTTGTCTCATCAGTTTGGTTGCATGGTAATGCAGTTAAAAGCAAGTGCTAAAAATTAAGGCATCAAAATGTTTACTGCCTCACTCACTCAACTCAAGTAAGTCTCCGCAAGTTGATGTTCGTGATGTATAAATGGTTGCCTGGAAGGTAAGAAGTCAATCTAGAAACATATAATGTGCTTTGGAAAATGGTCGGCAGCAGTATAAAGTCTACATGATTTGTACGTAATGGGTTAACAAATTAAAAAATACCAGTATGGTCGTTCAACACAGACGAAACACCTTTAGGAATAGTCTCATCTCAAAACGTGGGTAAATATTTGCTCTCTTCTTAAGTGTATGGAATCACACCAGGCTTTATGTAGGGGGCTCCTTTACCGTGCTGACTTCCTCTCCACTGCAAGGTCCTGACCTCATCACAAGAGCCCAGAGACCAGGGAGAAAACCCCAACTCAGTTCCAGTTTCAGTTAACACACCTAACACCTCTGCCTGGAATAACTGGACTAGCACCTCTCACCGCCTTTTCATGGCCTGCTGTTTAGTTTGTTTGTGTTTCCTTTCCCCTTGAATTCTCACTTCATCTCAGTGGGGTACAGAGCCATTTTTTTCTGTTTTTTTCATGGCTCTGTCCTCACATAGTGTTATTTCTTGCACTTGGGTGATTATATGGTGAAAACTGTGGAATTAGATGTGGTCCTGTCAATGAGCTATAAAACATGAACACATGAACTCTTCCTTTACAACGCAGGAACTGATTCCTGAGTTCTACTACCTCCCGGAGATGTTTGTCAACAGCAATGGCTATCACTTGGGAATGAGGGAGGACAGGACCATGGTTTGTGACGTGGACTTGCCAGCCTGGGCCAAGAAGCCTGAAGACTTTGTTAGGATTAACAGGATGGTAAGGTTTATGCATCTGTCAAATCCAAAATGGTATAATTACTTTAACCAACAATATACATGTGTATGATATTACTTACTGCTTCACCCAGATAAAATATAAATGTCAGGTAGTATTAAAACATTTATGACCAAAAATTCCACTTCATCTTTGACCATTTTCTGCTTTTCTGTCTCTGCGAACAAAACTTTACTTTCCCTACCTTTTATTCCTTGTCAATTAAGTTTGCAGTGATGACACTAATAGTTAGTATTTTTAACCAAGATATGTAGTTACAGTATATTAATTGTTGTCCAATTCATAGTAACATACATTTTCATTAAATATGTTCTTCTCATACTTCTAAGTAGAGACCTCGTGCACTACAGTCTATGGCACACTGTATCATGTCATGTTACTGTGGTGTATTTTAAGTACAAAAATACATGTATATACTGTAGTACCATACTGGAAATCTACTATAGGGTGGTTGGTGTATTTTAGATGTACTTTTTTAATAAATTCTTTACATTTAGCTTTTCTGCCTCCGTCGCACAACATCAAATAAATCCATTTCCCACTCTTCCTTGTAACCTTCCCACACATCTTTGTCTCCTTGTCTTATTCATGAAGCATCTAATAAAGTGCACCACTCAGTACTAACACTGTACCCCTGACCCCAGTGATGTAACCAAAGCACAGGACTGAGGGCAAGTTTGCCCTATAGTGTTACCTTCTCTAATGCCGGGCCTCATCACTTTGGCAGTGTGCAGAGCCCTTTCTGTCTGCATGTGTGTGAACTTCTGTGTGTGCACGTTTAATACAGACAGCTTATCAACATGTGGTCCACGAGTCCCAGCAGGTCTCGGGAGCAGCATATAGACACAAATGGAACTCCAACCCGTCTCTTGCTGTCAGATAAACTCTTTTCTCCCTTTAATCTGGAATCACTTACTGTAGAAACTCAGCAGCTCACCTCCCCACTAAACCTAATGAAAGAGAGCAAAACAATGTCATATGCATGATGAATGGCCATTGCATGCAGTTATAACAGTGCAGATGCACTATCCAAATATGCTAAAGCTGAAAACATGTCAGTATACTGTGCACATACTGATGTTTCCCGGCCTAGCTACTCACAAAAGTAAGAGAATAGAATAAGAATGGATTTTTTTTGCAGTTATGTTTTGATTAATACTACAAAATTCATAAGGTCCCACACAAAAAGGCCAATGTGAATGTAATCTTTCACATATGAGAAAGATGATTTCACAAGATTTCACGTGAAGAAAAACATTTAACATGTCACGTTACAGTTTCACATGCAAAAAAAAAGTCACCACAGATGCAACTCAATCCAACAACAGAATTTAATGGGTAAATGTACTGTCTCAGTCTAGAGTGATGAAATCCTCTAAAGAAAGCCTCAACTTTCTTTAGGCTTGATGAGTGGTTCCTCCTTGAAAGCCATTGAAACTTCAATAATACTTCAAGGAGGGCACAAAGATTTTGCGTGTTATGTATCCTGAGGTTAGGAGCCACTGTGTTTTTGGACCAGAGGTAGAAAGAGGCTGTGGGAACACACTTGACCTTTTCAGCTGGAGTGACAGAGCTTGGCTAGTCTTATGGAGGTGACCTTTCCGCATGCTCTGCCCACGCTGCCTGGTGAGCTCTATCAGCCTTATATACCGGGAGAATGGGAGGTCGAGGGGGAGAGAGAAGAGAGAGGCTTGGAGCTGTTGCTGGCATGTCTGCATTTCCCAAACAAGGAGAGAGGATGACTAAAAAAAGGATTACAGTGGATATTTTCTCACTGTTGAAGGATACATGTGTGATGTTACCTTGCATTGTTACATTTGCAGACCAGTGTATTCACACGCCCCAAGAAAATCATAGTCTTCTGCCTTTATTTTTTCATTTTTCTTTTGTTCTGTTCCCTAGCTAGCCCACACTCTTGCTTCCTCTATTATTTCATTTCTGTCAGTGAATCTCTGTCCCTGCCTCCCCCTCTGTCTCACTCTTCCTCTTTTTTTTCTTGCCTCCTTCACTCCTCCCCTCCCTCTTCCTCCCACTTCCCATCTTTGCATGTGCCACTTTCAATTGTAGTGATATGCCCTGTGGCAAACTCTGCCTCTGTGTGCTCGAGCAGGCTTTGTTGGTAATGGCTGTTATTCCTGACGCAAGGGGAGGAGTGTAAATTCCTCCAGCAAAGCCTTGCACCAGCATCCATGGGAATTATATTGTACTGTATTGTGGAACAATATATTACACCCCCACTGCATGGCTTCCATAGGTATATTTATGATAATTATTAGCCTTAAATCTTATCCCAAATCTCTCACTAACACTCCCACAAGAAATCAAGGATCCTTTTTCACTCTCACAAGTGATTTATTAATGTTGCTCCTGCAGATGTTTTACAGTAAATTGGATCCCTGTTAGTATTGAATCAATTTCTTTGTCTCCGTGCAGAGATAGTCGTCAGTATTTTCAGTGGACAGAGAAACGTGATATGGGAGGCCTGTCTTGAGTTAGCTGATTACAATGCTTCTCTCTTGTTTTTCTTTTGTAATCTTTATATGCAGTACAATAGGTTGAATACTTTCTTATCTGAATGCAAGTTCTTAATTAGTTTTGTGATGTTTCATATGATGTAATGCCCTGGTAGGTCATCTGTGTACAGTACAGTAGGCTGTGTTTTGTTGTGTTCAGTTTTGTGTGGAATTACAATTTGTGTTTTGGCCCATGTGTTTTGTGCTGCTGGTATGCCTCTCACCTCTACTTGCCCTGTACTCCTTTGACAGGCCCTGGAAAGCGAGTTTGTGTCATGTCAGCTGCATCAGTGGATTGACCTTATTTTCGGCTACAAGCAGCGAGGCCCAGAGGCGGTGCGTGCCCTCAACGTCTTTCACTACCTGACTTACGAGGGCTCCGCAAAGCTGGACAGTATCACTGACCCTTTGCTCAGAGAGGTAAGGTGCACACACACACACACACACACACACACACATTACCATGGAGACAAAGCCCCTCCCCACTCTCTTATTCACCGTAAGCCCAACTTCCTGTCTCTATTTGTCCTGGCATGTGCTGGAGCTCTGGGAGCATTCATATCATGCATCTGTCAATCAGTTATTGTGTCATGCAAATGTAACCCGTGAGAGAATCGGGCAGAGCAGCTGACTCATCAGTTTGCTTTGAGATCAGCACCATTTTGTGATGACCCAAGTTATTAATTTCCTCTCTCTCAGATAAACAGCAATATTTTAATATCTGTCCACATTATCATCATAAATCCATCTTAATATCATCTTCTGTGCTGTTTTTCTTCCGGATGTTCCTACACCTTACTTAGATCAATAAATCTGACTGAGCTCTTTGATCAATCTACAGAGGTCACTCAGACAATAGATGAGGGAGTGAATCTTCTTGTTCTTAACTAATTAATTGAATATCTATTAGCTCGACTGTACTTCTCGTGAATAGCTTAATTGCATATAGGGGAAAGGAGACCAGAGACTGCAGCAGCTGGCATGCATTGTGGTACTTTCCAGTGTGAGCTTGTCTCTCCCTGTGATATCCACCATCTGCTGTCTGCAAAACAAGTCATTTATATACTGTCACTTCCAGGGGCGCCTTTATTTATCAAGTGACCACTATGCAAATCACCTGCAGAAGATTTGGCTGATCTGATTACCAAACCATATTGTGAAAGGTTTGGTTTTCATTATTTTGAGAAAGGTTTAGGTCGTGCATTTTTGCTTTTCATCAGGCTGAGGGTTTTTTAGCTGTCTTTCGCCCTGCCTACTGTTACCGTGAGATATGACAGTACTGTTAGTTAGTTGCACATTAGGAAGCCTGCTCTTCAGACTCCCTAATTGTGGCCAGTTGATGTAGTTGCTACTGTGACATGTGAATGTATTTGTGCTGGAGAGAGAAATTGGCTCAGCTAATTGCAACTGATGTAATGCTGATATGATGAGCACTAATTAAGACAAGCCTTCATACCTTCATTCATCTTTCTCATTCCAGATGGATTCTTCCTCTCTTCCTGTTCCTGTAACATAAAGTATAACCTTGTATCTCAACCCCATATACTAGAACCTAGCAGTATGCTGAAAATGCATTATGAAGGAGTTTATTGAATAGGGACGCTAAAATGTAATAATTGAATTTCCTTGCATTTACAAGTTACGAAGAAGATTTACTAGCAATTCCAAAACAGATATGCGTGTAGAAAACAGTGTGGAAATAATAAATTAATATGTGCGCTATTATACCAGGTTGATCTGATGACTGTACTTTGATGCTCTGCTATGAAGTGTTTTCATTTAAATTGAACAACTTCCTGCACAGTCTATGGTAACATGATCATTTTGTAGGTGATTTCCTGCAGGATTTATCGCACCATTTTCCCCGTTATTGTTTACTACTACTCATATCACACACAGGCCAGTCTGTGAGCTGCCTGGCTGAGTCAGTGAGGTGGAGCATGGAAAAGTGCCCAATGAATGTCTCGCTAAGACCTGCTGAAATGTGACGATCGACTCCGGGGTATTGATTCATTCTGGGCCTGACAGGTGAAACTGCAGATCTGGCATTAGTCACAACAATTAAGGCATTTGAAATGTCAAGAACTTAGAGGTCATGAGAGATAATTTCCTCCCGTGTGTCAGATGGAAATGATGACACCCTCTGACATGCCACCGGGCCTCTGGTTGAGGGCACAGTGACAGCTCTACTGGGCACATTGCCGGAACAGCAGTCCTTCTCCGTGATGCTCCTCCTGACAGCCTTCTCTTATGGAAAAACATGACAGCAACCCCTTGATTCAAACCCCGCCGCGTCACTCAGAAGTAAACAGACAAATTATTCATCAGTGGGACTCTATTCCTCCTCAGCTGCCACTGCCCCTCCCGCCCCCTCTGAATCGAGAAAGACTACAAAGTGTACTGCGGCTAGCCAATGAAGGGCTTTGAAGTAGCTGACATACTTTAAATTGATTTCACCTTGATATGCTCACAGTGATGGGACAAAAATGTTTAAATGCTTAAGCTTAATGATGAGAAACTCCCTTCATATATATCACATAGCACATAGGATTCGGTGTGCATTGTCATTGATGATAGCTGCATTAGAGACATCACCTACTGGTGGACACATTGTTTGAGACATTTCTGATCCCACATACAGTAGTGCACATGTCAACTCCTAAGCTGTCACTCAAAAACACCCTCAGGTTAATTCTTTGTTAGTACTTAAAATAAATCCAGATAAGCTTATCTTAAACAAATTTCCTTTGGAATGAAAAGAATGGGAAGCACTGTCTTCACATGAGAAAGTAACACAATTACACAGCAATTACATTAATAGTTTATGTGTATTTGCATGCACCTGTATGGTTTCTGTGCTATTTTGATCTGTTTTTATAATCTGTTTATATCACTGAAAAGCCATAAGTACTGAAATGAAAGTAATGAAATGAAAGCAATTTTACGTCTGTAATCTAGCTACTAAATTTGTCAAAAGGTGAAAGGTGTAGCTGCTCCGTATTTGTAGTTGCCACCACTGATCTCAGGTGTCGTGACTCAGCATGATCCCACGCTGCTTAGCAGGTCACTGCAAGGGCGTGTTTGCATTCTGTCTGCCAGAGCTGTTGTGTTGCTGTATTGCATGAGTGCACTGGAGGATGCTGATGGGGGATCATCCTCAACCACGGAGTCTTTCTGTCACCCATTTTCAGAACCAGGCAGCAGATAGAGAGAGAGCTGCAGCTGCTCACCTCTGAAGCCTTTTGCTCACGCCGAAATCAGATGCGAAGAAAGTCAGACAGACAGAAATGCAGACACAGTGTGTTATGATGGATGTTTGGTGCTCACCCAAGCAAGGCAGTTTGCTGGGAGGGAAGATCATCCAGATGGCTTTGGCAATATGTGTCACTTATCAGCCAAAAAGCAGAGCCTGAAGTGACTTAAACTAATGAACTGCCTGTTAAGTACTCTCCATCTCAGACTGAGATAGAGATACATTTCTGACATACCTCGGAGAGGATTAGTGTTGAAGCACCTGCGAGATATTGACATGTTTTGATCATCTAGTGGAGGAACATGTTCTTGAGTTAACCTTCAACAAGTCAGACCCCCCTTCCTCTGACACACACACACACACACAAACACATACAGAAAAATCCTTCCCCTTGCACTCTGGCAATAATTGTTGGGTGTCAAGGTTGTCTAAGACTACCAAAACGGGACATGCAGCAGCCCAGTTTCCCTGGTAATAGAATCATCACAAAAAATATGGATGATGTTTTCCACATGGCCCTCTCAGCCTTTCTGATCTTTGTATCAAATTTCTTTATTGTGACCCTCACCCAAACCTAACCTTAAATGGCCAAAATGTCATTTGCTTATTACTTGATGGACTGCATTGTAAAGAAACACTGACTAACACTTAAACGTTGCCAAATGTGCTCACCAATTCACATGAGACTTTCACTGCTGTGCGACAGCGCTCAACAGTGTCGACAGCGCCTTTTTTGGTGCTGTGGAAGATAGGAAGTGACCAGGGGGTGTTTGGGGCGACTGTTTGGCTTGCATGTGGCCTGTCCTAATTCAGTATCACCTCCAAACTTCCCATGCCACATCTCCCTCTGTGGCATGTGCCACCCAATAGGTCCTTTTGATAGTGAGTGGTGTGTACAGGCGGAGGAAAATGAGGGCTAGTCACCCAGGCAGTCAGAAGGGCGGGCGAAAGGCTGAGCGATGTATGTTCCATTGTGCACAGTGGCATTGACGGACGTCTACAAGCTCCCCTCTGATGGTGGAAGTGGCTCCAGTCACATCAATCACTCCCACCATGGAGTGCCCCACTTTCAGTCAAGCTCAGCAGCTCCTACTGCTTGTTTTTTTCCCCTTACTCACTGGAGGCAAAGGAGATCTATTAAGCTGGAAGTTATTTTCTAATAATGCTAAAGCTTGATTTCTCTGGTGTATTGTTGGGGTTTTTTTCCTCTACTCTGGATGCGACTTCTGCCATTTTAAGTTGTGACCTTTAGTCACAAGCATCCAGGCAGTTTATACCCCATAAATCCTGCTTCATTATGGTACCCTCTGCCAAATCGCCCTAGTCTGCTTGTGTGATTTTGTGCCTCTGTTTCATACATATGTGTGCGCATGGACATGCTTTTCCCCTTTGTTTCAAGCACAATAACATCTGAAAGCAGGCCGGCCTGCTGCAGTCCTAGCTGGATGTCACTCCAGGTTAACGTTTATGCAGTGGGGGCCCCTATGCCTGGAAATGGGAATGGTTAACTGAAGCATGTTAATAGGAAAAGGCTTGTCTCTTCCATACTAACACTTGGATGACTCTGCAGGCTGAGGGGGGAAGGGGGAGCACCCAAGCGGATTGGGAGTGCTCCCCTTTCCCTTTACCTCCCCCCTTCCTCAGAGGCACGGCTGAGTTAGGATTTGCTTGCATTGTCAAGTAACGCATTGACCCATCACTTTGATGCATATTGATTGTGACAGCCGCTCTCTCTCTCTCCTTCTCCCCTCTCTCTCTCCCGCAGGCCACAGAGGCACAGATCCAGAGCTTTGGACAGACGCCATCTCAGTTGCTTATTGAGCCACATCCTCCACGCAGTTCCGCCATGCACCTGGTGAGAGCAGCAAGCATGCTGGGAAAATTCCCTGCATCTCTGGTGTTGGTGGTGTGGGTGAGAGAGGATATGTGGACCTATGGCGTGTGTTTGCGTGCCTGTGTCTGTAGTTGGACACAAGATTGAGATGGATACTCCTGATTTCTCATGTCTATATATTTCCTTCAATCCACTCTTTTATTACAAAAGATAAATATTTCAGAAGGCTTACCTCATGTAGGTCATAGACCCGCAATATAACAACACATTTTCAGTACCAGTTGTCTGCATTGTTTTATAGCTGTTACTGCCTACCAGCAGTGTGGTGTAAAGGGAAGAGTGCTCCCTACTGGCCTAGTAGCTCACCTCTTTCTGCTGTAAGCTGCTCTTCCCTGTCTAATCCATGTAATAGCCAGACTAGTCCTCATTATCCCCACATGGCTCTCTCTGTTTCTCTCTCCTGACAAGAAACTTTGTAAGGCAGATCCTTTTGAGACCTTTTAGTTCAATTTTCTACTTTTTCAACAGATGTGATTGTTTTCATCCACTTCTGTCATAAGCTTCTAAAAATAGGCATAGGATGAGAGCTGAAACTGGTTCAAAACTCACAAAGGATCAGGATCACTATCTCTTACATTGCATTTACTTGTGCTTGGATGTAGTTTAACACAGGGTTTTAAAGGTTGAGCTGAATTTTACAGTGGTAAAATATGCACATCTTCAAAAAAACTCATGCAATCTATTTTAATGCTTCTTCTTTGTGGACCAAACTTTCTGATAAATGTGTATCATGTATACACCATCTCATGTGTACAGCCTACTTCATCTCAGTTTTCCATGTCTTACCCTTGTCTGACCAGTCCCTCGTCTGACTGCACTGTCCAGAGGGGGCAGTGCATGAAGCGCTCCTGTGTGTCTGAACCTTGTTTTTCCTTCAACCTCCACACTAATTGCTCTTTCCATTCTTTTTCTCCCATCTTTCTCTCCAACTCTTCTTTTCATCGTCTGCATCTTGTGTCTTCCTGCTCCTTTCCCTCTTTCCTTGTACTTTTCCTCCTCTCCCACCATCACATCCGTCCATCCTTCCCCACACTCTATTTGTCTATTCTCTCTTCTACTCAATAGTGTTTCCTTCCACAGAGTCCTCTCATGTTCAAGGATCAGATGCAGCAGGATGTCATCATGGTGTTGAAGTTTCCATCCAATTCGCCCGTAACGCATGTGGCTGCCAACACCCTGCCCCATCTTACTGTACCAGCTGTGGTCACTGTCACCTGCAGCCGCCTATTTGCCGTCAACCGATGGCACAACACCGTTGGTGAGTGGAGCTCAATGCACATGTCAGGTGATATTTTCAAACATACACATATGCCCTCGAAAAATAATGCCGTGCCACATGCGATACCTACCACAGCAGAGGCCCTGTAAAATCACTCCATCACCATCACACACAAACCTGCCCACCGCTCGTAACAGAGCTATAGCCAGCTGGCTATGTGAGAGACTAGCACCTCCTAGGTAAGCTGACCATGAGTGTTTCCACATGTTCCTTTTCAGACATGTGTGAACAACATTACCCACAGAGCCCCTCCCTGAGAATCAGTCTCACCTCAGGGTCAGAGGGCCAAAGCAATGGTTACTAGGAAATTAGGCCGCAACTGCACCACATTCTCCTCACACATCCCCCATCTGTCACTGTAGAAACACACTGAGTTCAGGACCAAAGAGTCCGCACTGTGTGGCTGCTCTGGCTGCTCCCACACTAATGAACACAGCTGCAGCACCCTTGCCATCCTGTCAGAGAGGAGGGAAATGTGGTTTTTCAAAATAATGATCATAATAAGGGCTCCATATTTTCAGGCATGTTGCTGTTTCAAAACTGACTCCAGATACAGATTGCATGGATAAAATGTCTCCATTCAGTTTGACAGTCCGAAAAAAAAACAACAAGTAAGACAGATGGAAATCTTTCTGATGGACCTCCAATACTTCCATCTCCTGGAAAAGACTATGAATTAACTTTGGCTCTGAAAAGGGAACAGGTGTGTGTGTGTATGAGAGAGAGTAAGAATGCACATGTGCAGACGTTATAAATAGTCTCAATGATTAATTTCCTTATGTATCCCTGCCTGATTCCAGGTCTCAGAGGAGCACCAGGCTACTCTCTCGAGCAGGCCCATCACCTGCCTATTGAGATGGATTCTCTGGTCGGTGAGTAAGCTTCTTTGTTTGAATGGAAAATACAGCAACAAAAAAAAAAGATCATTGACTTTTATCTCTGTTTTAGCTGTAAGGGTCTTAATAACTTCAAAATTGCTTGTAACACCTCAGGTATTGACACTCGTTCTGTTTCTCTTTTTTTTTCTCCACAGCCAACAATACTGGAAGCAACAAGCGTCAGATCACAGACCTAGTGGACCAGAGCATCCAAATCACCACACACTGTTTCGTGGTGACAGCTGACAACCGCTACATACTGGTGTGTGGCTTCTGGGACAAGAGCTTTCGTGTGTACTCCTCCGAGACAGGTAGGTTGCAGTGTAAACTCTATTTCCTATAGAGGTGTGCACTGATGTGTGGAGGACTGAGCGCTATGATGGGAATAATACAGTATTGTCGCTGCTCTCTCCTGACAAGCCTTGTAGAAAAGTGGATGACTATACTGTAATACACTCACTCACTGATAAAGTAAAAAACATTTTTTTGCTAATTTCCCTTGTGATATTGATTCGGTGGGATGATCATGTTGGCAACATACCTGTTTAATTATATAGATGATTATCACTGCAGCTTGACAAGTACCATTAAACTCATTGGTTCTAAACGTGGTGGTCAGAACTGCCCCATGAGGTTCCAAAATTAATCTGAGGGGTGTTTTTCGTATAAACTGGGTACTTAATATAACTCATCAAGAGAGAAAAAGTCACTCCAGTGTGAACTCCTCAGTCTTGTCCACACTAAGGCCATGATCTTTGATTTGGCTCACACGCAGACACTGTTTCATTTTTAAAGGTCACTAGCCAAAAGGGCTGGGAACCACTGATTAAACTGTATTGGAAATATTTTTCCACTGTTTCATTCAATACTCCCTTGACTACAGTCAGGCTTTGAAAACACAGCCCGCAGTAGTTTCACCATGTTGCATTTCAGGAACTTCTGATTAGCAACTTTTGCCAACACCAAAAACACATTTGTTCATATTTTCTTTAGGCAAGCTGACCCAGATAGTTTTTGGCCACTGGGACGTGGTGACATGTCTGGCCAGATCAGAGTCTTACATTGGAGGAGACTGCTACATTGTCTCTGGGTCCAGGGATGCTACACTTCTGCTGTGGTATTGGAGTGGACGGCATCATATTATCGGCGACAACCCCAATAACAGTAAGAGTATGCATGTGCCATGCACTCACACACACAGAGGCCATACAGTAGCATCACCTTCTAAACAAAGTTACAGGATGCTTTTTAGTTTAGTTTTTCACCTATGCAATATACTCCTTTGTGAAGTAAAAGCCAACAAAGGTGCATGAGTTTAGTGATAGTCATTTAAAGACGTTATATAAGAAGCAAGAGTCTTTGATCAACACCGGAAAAAAGGCATTCTTCCCTAGAAATCAAATGTGTAGAGACAGGGAGAAGATCATTTATGTGCACTGTAACTGATATATTGTGTGATACATTGCATTGAGCTGTGCTGCTTTCAAGAAGAGGACTCCAGATGTCTTGGCTTTCAAAATGGAAGACCCCAGTGTGTCATTTCTGCTGCTCAGTTCATTTAGTTGCTCATTCTCACTGATTACCTGTTTTCAAAACAATCCATCAGGGTAAGGAGACTTGCAGTACTGTATAAGCAAGGAACGCCATATATGGTGTGGAATTGAAAAACTGAAACTCAGGAAAAGAGTGGGTTTTTATTTCATTTCTGGATGACAATGCAATGTGTGTGTTTGTGGGTGCGCTATAAGATCTTGTGTTTTTAATTGTCACAGATTCTAGGAGCTGCAGATTAGTTTGCGAGTGTTCTCTAATTAACTTCACTGAAGCTCTGACAGTTAATTAAGAATTTCAGCTTGGTTGCCTCCAATTAGCAAGGGGCAATAGCACTTGCGTTACTGCAGCAGGAAAACAGTATTCCCCTGATATTCACAGTACTAGTGCTTACAATGCATCTTCAATGGACAAAAGTGAAGGAGGCTACAGAGCTCATCTCAAGAAACAAAAGACAGGGTGTGTTTTCACTCAATCAAATAATTCCCATTCTCTTATCAATACATAGGATGTGAGAAACAATGTGGAGGCAGCAATTAATAATCTAGCTTGGTTCAAGAATGCAGAGCACTAGAGGTGTGGGAACCTGAAGAATGTTTGTGAAGAAACAGTGATGGGGGCATGGAAAATGACATAATGAATATTTGACACAGCACTGTACAAATCTCTGTTCAAACATAGAGGGCGTGTATTGACAAGGACCTCTTTATTCTCTTACTTACTGGCTTATTCATTGAACTGTCTTTTCCATGAGTCTCATTCTGGGGTTTTCATGCCTATTATTTTCTACACTGTTGGTTGAAGGGTGTGTGAATATGCAGCAGCAGCCCTCTGGATCACTGCTCCGTCATCCTGCAGATGTGACGTGCCCAAGAAACTGATTTCATCCATGCCCCAAAAGGCTGCTTGTGTCTTAAATGTATAATAATTAAAATAACGTCCAGCTCAATCACGGCCCTGCCTCTCAGACTTGGCCCATCACACTGGTGCAAAGGGATATTTGCACCGGATAATTGTGGTGGCTGACTCTGGCTCTTCCCAAGGGCTAGGAGAGGGTGGGGGGTGTGCAGTGTGAGCTGATTTAATCTTTTGTCGGGTAGGTGAGCTGCACAAGGTCCCTTTTTCCCCCTTGAGGCTTTTTCTGACACTTGTCCTATTCAGCCCTACTCAACAGTGGGTGCTGGGACTGACAGCGCCGCTCAGGTCCTGGTCTCCAAGGGACTGTGCTGCATCGATCACAGTCCAGCTCACTGACTGGACCACTACAGCTGCAGAGGCGATGTACCGAGCTGGAGGAGGAGATGATGGGGGAGGAGGGGATATGAGAGAAGGAGAAAGGTCTGACACATGTCCACATCATCTATCAGGACTTTTCTGTCATCTAGGTGGATGGAGAAACTTTTACTGAATTGGCTGAACTTTGAATCATGTGTGGACACCAACAGCCACATAATGTACTGTATATTCAACAGTATTAGTTTGATATGAGTTTTCCATCACTAGTGGTCTTAAAGCTGGTGAATACCCCTCAAAATTGCAGTACAATTATTTTATAAAAATAACTTTGAATTAAAATAAAATTAATGTTAAAATAAATAAAAAATGTGGGTGCCTAAAGCATTTTGTTTTTCAATTGACCCAGAATTCCTATCAACTCTGTCCTTTCCCTTCCTTAATGGTTTAATACTTCATGTAAATAATGTTTGGACCATTTCTCTGCTTTTCTTTGGCTGCATTTGTTCTGCATTTCCTTGTTTGTTGTCAAATATAGATCATTTCCACTAATTACATTAATTTTGTGAAGGATTCAACTCTCTGTAAGACAAAGCAGTATAGAGGGACATGAGGGTTTATTCAGTATTGGTGATCAGTACATTTCAGAAGGTGTGCTGCTTTCATACTTCTCTTCAGACACCATGCTTGCAGTACGCGAGGTTGGCGCCAGTTGCCGTGAGACTCCCCTCGCTAACCTCTCCCCTGGCCATCATCAATCATGTGACACAAGCAATGAAATCAAGTGGCTCGGTTGCCATCAGTGGGCATCCCTGCATTTACATGACAATTCAAAGGGACCTCCCTGCTAGCAGATGTATGTCACAATCACTATGCTTGTGTTTATATGATTTTATTGCCTGATGAAGGAGTGGTGGTTATATAGCCCAGAAACCCCAATTCAATAGTGCAGCCTTTTGACCATTAGATTTAGATTACTGGCCAATCTACTATTCAGGTATTCAGATTGTTTAGACAGGATTTAATCAATGAAACCAAGTAATTTGTTTATGATAATGTGTCATCTTTTAGGTGACTACCCAGCACCACGTGCAGTTCTGACGGGTCATGACCAGGAAGTTGTGTGTGTGTCAGTATGCGCAGAGCTGGGCCTGGTCATCAGCGGGGCCAAAGGTCAGTGGACTTTTCTCTCTTCCATGTCAGGAATCTATCTCTGAGAATGCTCTGTACTACTGTAGAAATCACATTGCCTCAATTTATAAATTTGTATTTTTGTCTGTGCATGGTTCGGCAGAGGGTCCATGTCTAGTTCACACCATCACAGGAGACCTGCTACGGGCTCTGGAGGGGCCAGACCATTATAAGTGCCCACGGGTCATCTCAGTGTCCAGCGAGGGCCACTGCATCATCTACTACGAGCGGGGCAGGTTCTGCAACTTCAGCATTAATGGAAAACTGCTGGCACAGATGGAAGTCAATGATTCCACCAGGGTAAGCTGAATTTTGGTAACCAATATACATATACAAGAGATGTGGATGTATCCTTGTTCATCTGCAGTCTGACCTACTTAAAAGATTGAAATCTTCCAATACTGGGTCATTTTGCTTAAGTATTGCATATCCAGTGATTGCTTGTGTTTTCTATTTGGATAAGATGGTGATGTGCTACAGGATGTTAACTGATGGTTGCCTAAAAAGGTAACGCAAGTAAAAAAAAACAAACAAAAAAGGGTTGTCAGTGTTGTCAAAAAGGCCATCAAGGGATTCAGTAAACAAAGAGATCTGACTGACAGTATATTTGTGTATTAAGTACTCTACATGGCCCGGATCATAGTATACAATCCGTAACAGGAGAAGTTTAAGTTGTCTCTCTCAGCTTGAGATATAAATGTCATATAATTGTATGAATAGTCTTAAATGTGAAAGCAGTAATACTATATAATACTTTTACATGCTACAGCAAGAAGGCTATCCCCAGAAGGAGACAATAACCGTCAAGTTACAAGTGACCGATTGAACCCCCCTCTCTCTCTCCCTACTGTAGGCTATTCTCCTAAGCAGTGATGGCCACAACCTGGTAACAGGTGGGGACAACGGTGTGGTGGAGGTGTGGCAGGCCTGTGACTTCAAACAGCTCTACATCTACCCTGGCTGTGATGCTGGCATCCGAGCCATGGACCTATCACACGATCAAAGGTCAGAGCAGGCAGCTGTTTGGTAGCAATGTTGGAGGCCACAGATAGAAGAGACAATGTAAACAGAAAGTCATCTTAATGAACTGTCTCCCACTCATTATAAACATTTACTGTTTTAATAATATCATCTGATGAGGTGAATCCAGGAAATGTGCATCAACCCTTATTGATTTCCAACAATGATACCAGTCACAAAGGAGATGGTGATAAAGAGAAGTAATAATAATAAGAGTACTAATTTTCACGTATGATTAGGAGACAGTCCATGATGTTGGCTCTGCTTGGCTTTACAGAATCATGGTGTGTTTATGTGCTTGTGTTGTCTGCGTGGGCTTGTTCAGTGAATCCATGTTTGTGTGCACATGTGATGTTCCCACATCTTCAGTACTGCACTATGTATGGAGGCTTAAGTAAATAGCCTTGTGTTGCCTGTGTTTCACGGTTGTCACTGTGCATTTTAGTTGTGCGTTACCTTCGAATAGAACCTGCAGTTGCCATAGAGAAAATTACCGAGGTATCTTCTGTGAATGCACTTATTTTGAATAAATAGACAACAGCGAGCACACGCATACTGCACAAATCTATTGGCAGGTCAGCCGCATATAAAAACATGCGGTTGACAACGTTGAGCTATCCAAATTTTACATTCTGCAAGATTCGTCAGGAGTCATAATGGGGGCCTGGATGGCGGCGCAGAGGTGACAGTATTCACTCTGGGGCTATACGCCTGATGACTGCCAGGGTCACATGATGACAAGAGAAGTTAGAGAATCTGAACATTCAAGTAGCATTTTACAGCCACAGGCAAATCCCCCTCAGCACTCCAGCCCAAAACAGAGGCCTGGTTCTTAAATAAACTCTGCACCAACCTGACCAACTGCACAACCTGTTAATGTAAGCATAGGAGGGTTAGATAAAGAACATAAACATTTTTTCATTTAGTTTTAGTGTAAACACAACTATAAAGTAGCAGTCACATCATCTGGAACTAAAAATACTGAAATTAAGGACTGCATGCTATTTTTCGCATTTTTTAACCTGGCCCCTATTTTCCCATGTTTTCTGTGTCTAATTGTGGCAGTTTTGAGCAAGCGTGCTGCAGTTGGCAGCAGCAGAACAGGGTAATAACAATCCTTGCCGGGCAATTATGGCCCATCAAAGTATGTCCACTTTTGCCACTGACAGGCTCAGATTGTTATTATGTCTGACAATGTTATGGAAAGGATCCCTACAGAGATAGACCTTTTTTATAAAAGAGTAAGATCCTTTTGGTCAAAGCCACCACTTCCTTGACAAAAATAGTAATTTTACCTCTTCAGTGTTTTTAACCTTTTAAAACACCAAAGTCACACAATAACACAACCGACCAAGTCAGCGGTAGACCAACAACGTGTTCTGCAAGGTAAAATTACTGTTTTTATCAGTGGAGACTGGTTTACATTGAATTAGGCTGCATTTGTTGCTGACTGCAGCAGTTCGCTCAATACTAGACCAAGTTCAAAAAATGTTGTCCCAATTAGGCACAGACACATTAGGTAACAAGTGAGCCCTGCTCCGCAACTCCATTAGCAGAGGGGAATTCTGCTGCAGCTCTGTTCATTGTGCTTGAGCATTTAAGCCCTTAGGGTGTAGCAGTATAAGACGAACCTATGAAATCCGCTGCTTCTCTTACATACCAACCAGCCATGGACACAAGAGCAAAGGGGTTGCAAAAGAAACTTGGACTCGATCTACTTGAGTTGTCGGTGGAATCCCACAATTTACTGTCACAGCCCCTCTTGTGCTCCTTTCATTCACCACTACAGCCATTTTAACAAACTGTTATGCATAGAAATCTTCAACAATGAACATTACATTATACATAAGAGCATAAAACAACCAATGTTGCGATTAAATGTGGGTTTAGTTTAATTGTAGTTTACATTATACTAAAATGTATAATCTGTCTGTCTATAATCTGTATTTTACTTTTTCATGGTTTTGATGCTCTATAGGACATTGATCACAGGCATGGTTTCTGGCAGTATCGTGGCATTTAACATCGATTTCAACCGATGGCACTACGAGCATCAAAACAGGTACTGAGGAGAGACCATGCAGCAGGAGACAAGTGGAAGGTTAAGAGAAACACCTACTAATCAGTGACCGAGCTTTGCTGCAGAGCCACAGAGCATGGAGGAGATCTAGTGGGCAGGAGATCATCATCATGGTGACGCTAACAAAGAACACGTTGTGCTTACAGGTGTTTATCGGCCTCTAAGGTGACCTTGTTGCTATTCGTCGGTCACTGAACAATCTGGACACATTTTCTGTTGGTTTTCATGTCTTACCTGAGCACCAGCTGATGCATTTCCCCAACTGAGTCAGGCAGGTCTGTTATGGGCAAGGAGAGACTGAGATCGACTTAAGTTAATAAAACACACTTAATGTAAGCTTTTAAGTTCTTGTTTCAATCTGTGAAAATGCAAAACAAAATGAATCCTTTGTTAGGAACATTTATACAACATTTGTATGGCAGATACATATCTCACTTGGAACACTTTTCTAGGTTTAAAAAGTTAACCTGTAAATATGGACTGTGTAAAGTGTTTCTCTGTTGTAAAGGCTGAGATAAAGATCTAAATGCTGTTAGACTAGCCACCATATTACCAACATTTCCATCATGCGAGCCCATATATAAATGTTCAAAATGTCTTCACAGCACTTCAGATATTAGTTGGTTAGCAATACATGTATATGACCATTGTTTGCTCATTGTTATTAAACAGTGGTCAAATGTTTGTGTAGGTGAAAAGACAATGTTCATTGTTACTTTGTTGTGTTTGACTGTCTATATGGAAGAAAAGTCAAATTCAGTGTGATCTTAGTCCTTTGTGAAATATTTGTTTTTGATCATGACAACAAAAAGAGAATAATACATTGAGGACACTTGTTTGATTGCAAATAATTAAAATTACTCACTTAAATGATTCAAGTGAGACATTTGGAACAGTAGTTTTTTTTTTTTTTTTTTTTTGGTCATTTCAGTTTCTTACAAAAACATATCCAGATGATTAAATACCAGATTTGTTGGATAGTATCTTATGACTGTTAAAGTGTGTGTGGTAAAGCTGTAAGACACTTTTTTTGTAAAAAGGTAGTGTCATTTTAAAGACATTGTACAATTGTTGGCACTGCAAACAATGTTTTGTCTCAGTGTTTTTTAGTTTTGCACAAAATGTTTGCTCGTCCATTTTCAAATCTGAATTCACAAACACCATGCATTGGTAAGCAATATTATGACTTGGTTGCTGAAAAGATCTGAGGAAGGTTTTCAAAGGTTTGCTTTGTGAAAAAGTCTGTTGCTGTGAGTTGACAATTTAAAAAATATGCAAATAGATTTTAAGTTTGCATTCTGATTTTTTGAGTGGTGCTACAAGACACCACCCTACCCAAAGCGTAGGTTTTGCATGCTAAGAGCTACTGAAGGCATTGGGTTTACTTTGCTGTGAAATCATTTTCATTATTGTGACTTTAGAATTAGTTTGACAAAAATAAATTTGTTGATATGTTGGAATTAAGCAGTGAATTTTATTTCATGTAATATATTTTAAGGATGTTATGATTTATATATTTCAGTTATCTTGCCAATTGTTTTTGCATACACTTGGGAAGCGTTAAGATATGTTTGAAGTTTGTGATTATATTAAAATTACTAAATTCAGCTGCTTTCATTATTTTTGTTTTTAATAAAATTGCATAAATATACCAGTGTCAGGAGTATTTCTTGTTGATAATTTACTCGTGTGTAGACAGTTTCCAAAAAAATTCATGCATGTATTAATGCAATCAAAAATAAAGTATTTAAAACTAGCTCAGTAAAGGCATGCTGGATGTAATGAATAAAGGTGGAGTTTTATGGAACATATAAGCTTGTGTTTGCTTCTACTGCCACCTGCTGTCTGAATTTTTTGCTGCAGAGTTAGTGGGTCCACTGCAAGTTGTCTTGCAAAAACCAACTGACTTATGGAGAGAAGTTGTGGACTCACAAATTAATTAAATCATTTTATTCCCATGTTTGGTTTCTTTGAAGAGTACATTGTTGGAAGTCTACTTTTTAACCATAACAGATTTTTTTTCTTATGAAGTGTATTACTGTTTTTTGTTCTCATTTAGATTGTTTTATAACGTCCTTACATGAATGGAATATGGATGAATATAATACAGGATTCACATTCTCATTCTGTTTCCATATAACACTGACATTCCCAGTTGTCTTTGCGTACTATCTTGTCAAACTATAAACATTACATATTTTTCAGATGATGAAAAACAGTCTTGAAAGCGAATACATTCCCAAAAAGTCACCATCACAACTTGCTTTCCTTGTGCTTTTTGGTCCACTCCCTTCTAGTCAAAAACGTAAAAGCCCTTTTACAACAAAGTCAGTGGTGTAATGTTACATTTCAGTTACAATACGTATATACACAAGTCTTAACTAAGCTGTGGTATGAGTATAGTCTGCAAGTGATCTGCATACACCAAGACAGCATGTACAGTGACATAACAGGAGAAGACCAGAACAACTGATTTAGGATGCATATTAGCACACATGCAGGTTACAGTCTCTAATGAAGGAAAGAGGACATTCACATTCATTAATATTTGGTATATGGTGAACTAATGTATGAAGTGGTCAGAGGACATACTGTACATACAGTCTAATGAGCCAGACTTCTTATTCGTGTTGTTTGATCTGATTAAAATAAGTCCAAAAGTACTGACTGAATGAACAAATATGAAAATAATAATGGGATTTTACTGGAAGCACTGTTGTGTTTACCAACTTGTTCCTTATTTCAGTATGTGATAAGGAGCTAATTGCCCCCGTCTGATAGAGAAGTGTGTCAGCTTGATGTCAATAACACCTGCAACGGATACATTTTCACTCATTCCCGCATTTCAAAGGACACATTTAAAACCACTGTGGTCATTGGGCAGTACACCTAATTGCACTTAAATCCACATATGCCAAGGCAAGGCTTTAAACATGCACTTACTACCAACTACATAGCACTGACATTCATCTGGACCACAACTGAATTACAACCACTCTCACAGACATGTAACAAAATTACTGTTTCAATAAATCATCCTCAGCCACGCAGGTTAGCTGGACAATCTACAGTCAAACGTCAGCTCCCTCAATTCTCTTAAAGAAGTCAGCTACTGGGTGTCAGAGCAAAGAAAATCCGTTCGGTACAGATAATTCTTATGGTACAATATAGCAGCATGTGCTTTAAGTTTCTTAAGTCCTTTTAAACAGTTTAAAAGTGTATGCACCAGAACCTTAAGTACCACAGCAGAGTAATCTACATGTCATACAGTACAGCAGAAAGGTGACTGTTGCTGTTGTATTACATTATTAACAAGTGTTTGTATTTAAATTAGTATGATAAGTGATGTACTGAACATGTTAGATCAAAAATCATGTTATTTAATATTTAGAGGCTAAGGTTTCAATGTTTTGAATTTACACTTTCCATTAAAAAGCTAAGTGCTTCATGAAGCAGGTTGTCTTTCCTGCAGAAAACAACATAAACCAGAAGAGGGCTCTAGAATACTGCAATGAACCAGTGCTTGCTTAAACAGATTGGTGGCTGTATTAAAGAAAAAAGTAAAATATTCAAAATTGTTGCATGCTGTTAAGGTGTATTCCTTAATACAGAGACTAACGTGTCCCTTACAACTAATTTTGTAGTTAAAAAAAATAAAATAGGTGTAAATTTAAGTATGCAGTCTGTGAATGTCCAAGTCAGCAGACTGAACCCAAAGCTGGGTCTTTTCGTTTTGCACTCCACACTCTCCTACTTTTCCATGGAAGGTGGACGGTGCCATGGCCTCAGGAAGGCTGTTAGAAGGGAGAGATGGGTGAATGGACAGTTTCAGCCGAACTTGGAGAACAGGCCTCAGACTCAGAGGTGAACCCAGCGGGGGAGAGGCCAGGGTTGACACTGTGGGAGGCGCCTGCACCAATACTGTGTGGGAGGTGGGAAGCAAGCTTCACATCCTGGTGGCGTCTTCGTCGGAGAACTTGCTTCTCCTTATCAAGTGCCGTGGTCTGAGAGAGGGTGACATAGCAGCTACCGTTAGGTTCTCCCCAAGATCACAGAGATGAGAAGTGGCATCCACTCAACCACCAGTGACATACTTTGTAAATGTTAATGCGCTAATTTAAGCATGCAGTTGTATTTGAAAAGCTGCAATTGCCTCACTGCTGTTTGCCTTAGAGTATAACTTCTTGGGACAGAAAGTTTAACTTCATCTTGTGACACACACTATTGTAGCACTCAACAAAACCAGAAAAAGCAACAACAGGCAATAAGAACTGCCAACGACGTGTGTGACATCGTTGTCTGCAACAGCACTTCTGACAAAGAATCAAAAATGCATTCAGCTCATGAAACTACATCTAGTTGCTCAATACATTACATGAACCCTAAAATGCAGTTTTACAACAGATGCATAGCTTTTCTAGGCAGAATAGGTAAATTGAAAAACTGCACGACCAGGCGAGACAGCCACAGCACTAGTGAGATGGAAGAACGTGATAAAGTGATGGATCTGGTGAGGTAAAGGGTGAGGTGTGAAAAGGGCTCTGTTGAGGAGCAATGGGTCAAACCTTTTGGGGATGGGAAATGGAGACTGCCAGCACTTTGCCATGGAAGCACTGCATATTAGCACTATGCTCTGTGTCAACAGACTGCATAAAATAAGTGGACGTAGCCACCATGACATCACTCATGGAGGACTGTTTTGAAGCCTTGAGGTTGGCATTTTGACTGTCATCATCTTGGGTTTTTGGAACCAGAAGTGACCATATTTAGACAAGAGGGTAGAGCTGGGGATTGATACGCATTGCTAGGCCTGACAGGTTGCCATGATAGCAACTTGTCAATAACAAGGTAGCCGCGCCCTAAAGCATACCCCGCTTTATCATGTATTTTACTCTAAATGAGAACATAATTTACTAAATGAACATCATGCTATATCAAAGAAGGCTTGAAACAAGTGATTGAGACCATAAAGTTATTAGGAAAGTGTTTACTGAGGTAAATCAAGTGAGAAGTTGGGTCATTTTGTCATAGACTCCTATAGACTTAGACTATAGGCTTTCTTGTATACAAACACTACTGGATGCGCGCGCAGCCAGGGGGGGCAAAATCGCTTTGGTAGTCTGTCAGAAGACTGTAGTCAACCACAAATCAATGTAGATTACTCATCATTTGTAAATTCCTGTTGACTCAATAATAAACTGCCATTTCAGAGTTGGATCTGTTTGTGTTTCATTTCGCATATTAATATAACATGCGTGACTGCGCTGCATGTCAGCAACACCGGACCTAATGTTGTTGAAATCAGCTGCTAGCCAGAAAGCTAAAGGAAGAATGGGGAACGATGGAGAGAGGCGTTTTTCCAAAGCTGTAAGTACTGCCATTTGGCCTAGCTGTGTCTCACACAGAGGTGCAAAGAACACTGGGTGCTTCTCAAGTCTCTTAATTGCATCCACATTTCCCTCACTTGCATCTTCTCTTTGCGTCTTAGTCCCGCCCACCAGGGATTCGTGGAGAGACGCAAGGAATCCAAGATAGGAGAGAAGGGACAAGGAAATATGTTTCTAGAGACATGAGACGTCCTTTCCTCCAGCGTCATAACCTGTAACGTTGGCAGTGGGCAGAATATTATGACACCACTTGTTTTGTATTCTTCCGGCTTGTGTGCAGCAGCTGTGGACAGTCTCCGTCCCCAGATTCGTCACACATTTACAAACATATTCTTGGCTAGTTTCAAGTCTCATCTCTAATCTACATCATGATTGTATAAGTGAGCACTACATTATGGCCACATACAAAAAAATTTAAGATAATATTCGTGAGATCGCGTCAAGCGGGATTCGAACTCACTCACTCAGCGCAATAAATAACACCTGTTAGTGGTCTGCCATTTACCTATGAGCTAACCACACATTCACCAATCTATGACTTCTAGTCACGTTTTGATTAAGTATGTCAGCATCCAGGTAACATTTGTTTGGGGCTGATCTAAAACAACTGGTTACCTTGAGCGATCTTACTAAATACCCGAACGTGTTTATCAAGGGGTTTTTCCTCAAGGCTACAGCAACATTGACCACTACATTACAGCCATTTACACACTATAACGCAGGAAAACTAATCTAACTCCGACAATACTGTCAACATACATGAAATTATAGTCAAGACTGACCCACAGGAAGAATACAAAACAAGTGGTGTCATAATATTCTGCCCACTGCCAACGTTGTATGTTTCGTAAAGGTCATACTCATTGCTGATGTTAAGAATACGCGATTATTTAAAATATCGGGAGGGACCTTTTAATTATTTTTAAATAGCCTATATCCATAGCCCTATATGACAGCAGTTCTGAGAGGCTGCGGTGTTTTCAGTTTAGCTGGTTGTTGACTCCTCAGGTTAATTATTGTTCCAGTAAAGTAGATTCATTTCTAAAATGCGCTGCTGAACAGGCTTCCCGTCACTTTTAAGGATGGGGTGCGGTGGTTGAAAGCAATTGTAACGTAACAAGTAATGTGACTATTTACTTTTAATACCCAGTAATAAGTAATATTATTACTTTTAAAATGAGTAATAAGTAAAAAGTAACTTATTACAATTTCTGAGTAATTTGCCCAACACTGCTGCTAGATATGCCACTTAAACTGATACGCTGTGAAGTCAAGAGTGCTTCTTTCTGCCCGCGAGATGCGCGCACATCTGTGATGACATTGCACAGAAACCCGTCTGTATAATTTGACTTCTTTTTGCCACCACTGAGTCGCCCCCTGCTGGCCATGAGAAAGAATGCAGGTTTAAAGCACTTCCGCATTGGCTTCAGTTGTCAGACCTGGAGGCTACGTCCACTTATTTTATACAGTCCATGGCTGTGTCATACCTTATCCAGTACAATCCTGGATGCTGATAGTGGTCCAAAGACCCTGACCTCTGGATGGTAAAGTCCTGGTCCAGCTGAGCAGAGAGAGATGAGCGCAACTCAGAGGATCACCTTAAACTCATAGATTTCACTGACCTGAACAGCATTAGGATGCACAACTCTAAACTTCTGTTGTAACTGCTGTGATTAGAAGGAAAAAAACTGGCAGAAAAATGTCATGTCACTGTCAACTGACATTCTGTGAACTGTCAGTTACCAAATGGAAATTTTTATCTGAGTGCTTGGCTTACCTGCAAAGAAAATAAAAAGGCTAGATACCAGAAATGTCGAGGAATGCAACAGATTCTTCACCCCATCAATGGCAAGTAGAAAGAGATAAGCAGTTTGACTTCTACAATGTTATTAATCTTTCTGCCAAATGTACAAATCCAGCTCAGCTTTGAAACAATTCAAGAAACATATCTATCATCACCTCATTGTAGTATAACCCAACTATGTTATTTATAATATCTCCTAACAGTGCTGACAGTCCACCTAAAAAGAGGATGAGAGGCCAGAGCACACACACAGGAAGACCTGGTAGCAAGAAGCAGATGGATGAACGGATGTGTGCTGTACATAGAAAAGTAGCCACTAATTTATAAATTAGCATGGATGATGGATTTATTGCCTGCTTTTCAATAGCAGACAATGATAGCTTCAACTTAAAACAAATGCATTTTAATGACATCCAAAGGATAAAGATAAAAAGCTCTTGCAAACTCAAGCAGCGGACGCATATGAGGAACATTGTCATTCAAAAATCAAAACTGCAGGCGTTTTCAATTTTGAATATTATTCAAAAGCATCATCGCTAAAGCACATTCATAAGAAGAGAAAAAAAGTTATCTACTGATGCAGAGTTGCATGCAGTATCAGTGTGTGGAGATCAGTGCTTACTGTAATGACTGAAACTCCTGCTGTGGTACTGTTGAGCTTGGGCCCGCAGTTGAAGTGCTTCTTGATCTTCCCAGCCACAGACAGCTGGTGCTCTTTCTCTGACACACCATCATCCTGGAAAATACAGAGAACAAAGCTTCAGAAACTCTCCCCGCTGCCGTATCACATTCCATATTATTTTTTACCAGTACTAGTATGTATAGATGGGGGACTATGGGGGAGCTCCATACTAAGACACATCATGTTGTTTTTTTTCCTTTAATTTTTCCTCATCTGTAAATAGGTGATTCTGAAAAAAAGACTGACTTCAAAATGCTGAGCTTACATTGACCCAGGGGTGAACGAGCACCTGCACAGCTGTGTATCTCTGATCCGCCTCTACCTGCAGCATCTCAGTGATCAGAGCCTAAAGAAAGAGGGTATCCAGTATAGTAATGAGACACCACAGCAACATATCACTGACAGATTCTAGTGTTTCACATGGAGCATAATTGCAGATGAGGACAGTATTTCCAGACACAAACCTTGGCAGTGTCAGATACATTGTCCCAGTATGGTGCGGGGAAATCAAGCGGGGCCCTCAAAATCTGTTCCAAGAGTGCCTCTTGGTCATCACCACTGCTGTAGAAATTACAACAGGTTTTTTACAAAGCTCAAGAAGTTCCACATAGTATATAATGTGATGGCAAACCATTAGGGCTACAACTAATGATTATTTTCATTATCAATTAATCTGTTGATTTTTTCTCGATTAGTTGTTAGCTCCAAACTGTGAAAGATGTCGATAAGTGTTTCCCAAATGTCTTCTTTTATCCACAGCCCAAATATATTCAGTTTACTGTCATAGAAGAGCAAAGAAACCAGAACATATTCACAAGGTGAACCAGAGAACTTCAAAAAAAGGACTCTTATTTAAATGACATCAATCAACATGTCTATGGTATGCAACAATTGGTCAACAAATCATTTATTTGTCAATTATTAAATTAATCGCCAGCTTTTTAAATAATCAATTAATTTAATAATTGACAAATGATTTGTTGACCAATTGTTGCATACCATAGACATGTTGATTGATGTCATTTAAATAATTAAACAGACTGACATGGTTAAAGCATCATACTTAAAGAGTACCTCCTGATACAGGTACACATACCCACGGAAAGGAGGAAATCCACACAGCAATATGTATGTGATGACACCCGCTGCCCAAATGTCAACTTTGAGGCCATACCTGTCATTGAAGAGGAAAACACCAGGCATCAGAGAGACTCTGCTCAGACATCTGCTATAATAGTGCACAAAATTAACAAATTTGATTGGAATAACTAATGTTTAATCAGATAATGTAAATCCTGACTCACCCCGTCTCAGAGACTATCTCTGGTGCTACATAGGTGGGCGTTCCACACACAGTATAGAGTGGCCCATTGACGATGGTAGCCAAGCCAAAGTCACCTAGCTTTAGAGATTTACTACCATCGTGGTGTTCATACACCTGTGTAACACACACAATAAGGGACAGTGAGAACTTGCCAGCAAACAAGGTCACTACACTACATGCACAATTATTAGGCACATTTTATTCCTTAGGATTAATTTTATCGTTGAACAAACAATGATCTCAGTCAATCCAAAATATAATTGAATGTCAAACCTGAATGTTTAATTAAGGAAATGTGAGTTTTGTCTTGCTCAGGAGAATATGTGTAAGTGTGCAGAATTGTTAGGCAACTAAATAACCACAATATTTTCATAAAAATCAAATTACTACAAAATTCTTTTTATTTTATTTTATTTTTTTTTAAGAGAAAGTGTAACACAGAATGACTAAAATATTTAGTCCTTTTTTAATAACTGCCATTAGCCTTCCATCCATGGAGTCTGTCAGTTTCTTGATCTGTTGATCCGATCAACTTTCACTGAATCAGCAATTACAGCCTCCAAAATGCTCTTCAAAAAGGTGGATTGCCTTCCCTGATTGTAAATCTGATTATTGAGAAAGGCCCACAAGTTCTCAATAGGATTCAAGTCAGGTGAGGAACGGGGCCAGGTGATTATTTGGGCATCTTTAAGGCCCTTGCTGGATAGCCAAGCAGTAGAGTACTTGGATGCATTTGATGGATCATTGTCCTGCATAAAGATCATGGCCTTCTTGAATGCTAAGGATTTCTTCCTGTACCACTGCTTGAATAAAGTATCTTCCAGAAATTGGCAGTAGGTTTGGGAATTGAGTTTTAGTACATCTTCAACCCGAAAAGGTCCAACCATCTCATCTTTAATGATAAATGATAGCAGCACATAACAAGTGGTGCCGTGTCCATCAGTGATCCAGCCAAGGGCACATCCATCTGGTCCATTAAGAGTCACTCATTTCATCTGTCCATAAAACCTTTGAAAAACCTGTCTTCAGGTATTTCTTTGCCCAATTTTGACGCTTCAACATGAGAATCCTATTCAGTGGTCATCAGTTTTCAGCCTTCCTGACCCTAGCCATGTCTTTGAGTACTTGGCACCTTGTCCTTCTGTACACTCCAGGTAGGTTGCAGTTATGGAATATGGTGGAGGATAATGGATTCCTGGTAACTTCACGTCTAATTCTACTCAAGTATTTTGCAGTTTGATTGTCCAGTGGTCTTGCCTGAAAAGTTTCGCTATTTGAGTTTTGCATCTGTCTGAATGGCATTTTACAATTTTACCTGAGGTAATGAAGCTGCCTAATAATACTGCACACCTTGATATAAGGGGTCCTTCACTTTCGCAACGCACTCCCTCATTACACAAATACACTGTTTTCGAAAGTACAGTAAAAGAACAGTATTCAAATTAAACTGTAATAAGTGGAAAAAACTGAAAATACTGATGGTCTCTATAGAATAAAATAGGTTTTGATTAAACCATGTGAATTTTATGTAACAAATGGCAAGGCTAAAACAAAGAAAAATGAAGTTGTTCACTTGTATTCAAGGTAAGTGTCTTGTTTTAATCTCAGTCTCTTCTTTTGCTGATGTAAATGAATGTACTGTATTGTGTACTGTCATTTAATTCAGAAAGTCTTCTGTTTCTAACGTAATTTTAGGGTTAACAGATCAAATCTAGATCTAGCTCAGACTTCACAGAGCAGATATTTGAAATGAGTGCAAAATGACCACAGTGAGATAATGGTACAGTAAATACCTTGTGGAGTTGTGTATAGTAGTTTCATTTAATAATTTCATTTATGTATCCTATGTATGTTGCATGCCTTAAAGTTGTTAATTGCAAGTACAAGCTTGTACCTACAATCTTTGGTGAAAAGTGACAAGGAGAACAGGCAAGGGGATAAGAGAACATGGACTTACGAGGACTGAAGATGGGTAGCTTTTATCACAGTCAGTACAGAATTGTTGTAGAGTCATACTTACCAACAGGTTTTCTGGTTTTATGTCTCTGTGGACAATATTGAGACTGTGCAGGTACTTGATGGCACTTGCCAGATTGAACAGCATAGAGCTGGCATCTCGTTCTGTGTACTTGTTAGAAGAGGTGATTGCATCAAAGAGATCGCCCCCCTGGAGAAAGAGTATTTAGGATGTGAAAGAGCACTAGTTGCTAGTTTTAAACTATGTTAAAGGGCTGATGCAGCTAAATGGTTTTGGGGAGTTGACATGAACACCGTATCCGTTAACAGGGATATATTTTTTTAGACTACTATAAAATGTCACAAAACAGACCTCAAGATAAAATAAAAAAATTTTAAAAATTCGGATATAACAAAACATTTCAAAAATTTGTTGATTTTTACCACATCTGAGCTTGTAATTTCTTTGTAAGAATTAACAAATGTTCAGTACCTTAACCAACTCCATTACAAGATAGAGATCACTATGGGTGTCCATTTCCTCAATCAAAAGTACGATGTTGGGATGTTTTACACGCCGAAGGATTGACACTTCACTCTGGATCATGTGCTCCTGGGTAACAAAAAGGAAAATTTATCAAAAGCTAAATTTATAAAAACACTGTAAACTGAAAATAATTATACACATACATATCAACAGAATGCAAGACCCGAGAGTCTCTTTTTCAGTAATTTCAGAGCACTTTTGATAAACTAGTTTTAAAAAAAATCATAACTAGGTTCAACTGATGGTGTTATTTAAACAAGAGAGGGGGAAAAAAAAATCAAGACCCAAGATTTTAAGTCTCAGTGGAGATGGCACCATCTGCTGACCAATGAAGAAAAAGGAAACTGGAATGAGTGTCCAGCACAGAACTCCATCAACATAATAGAACATAAAAGAACTTCTTGACAGTGAATTAGACCTAACTTGTTGGTGTGATAACTGAATGTAGAGGCAGGCTCACCTTTCCCCTGCATTTATCTTTGCTGATGATCTTCAGAGCGTACTCTCTTCCAGTGGATCTCTCCACACACTCGCGAACCACAGCAAAGTTTCCATCTCCTAAAGTCCTCCCCACTTTGTACCTCTCCGTTATGGAGGCAGGGACTGTGGGGTACTCATCCATTGGCTCAGCTGTGGACCAAAACAAAAGATATATAATGTAAAAAGGTATAAATTGTAGTCTATACATTATTTGCAAACAATCTCTTTCCTCCCTATGGTTATGTCTTATGCAATGTCTTGCCTTCACTGCCAGGCCCATCTCCTTCATCCATTGAGCTGCAAACCTTGGTAGAAGCTAAAGACAGTGAAGAGCCACTATGTTGAGATCCCTGAAAAGAGACGAGAACTATGGAGTTAGAAAGACAAATTGATGTACTTGTTTTGCACAAATTTCAGAGAATGCTTTTAAAAATGTGATTACAGCCAGCTTGCAAAAAGCTTATTTTTTCCACTCTGCTAGCCTTCCGTATGCAGTTTGAGATTAGACAGCAATAAACAAAGTGTGATGAAATATTATATTAACCTTTCCACCAGCATAACGACTGGTATGTGGCTCAAAAAGGGATTCAGAGAATATAATATCCTCCACCATAGCCACAATACCAACCCCAGCCAGCCTTATGATTAATTAATGATAGTATCACTGACAATTGGATTTAGCTCCAGAGTCGACTGTGCTATGCAGTCTCGAAACCTGCTTGTCCTCCCCAGATCTATGATAATCACAGTGAAAATGTGCTGCTCCACTACAGATGACGTTTCATTCAAAAGATAGCTCTAAAACTTCATAACACATGTGCAAATACAGCCAGTGTTGATGTAAGGGACATGAAGTTTGGCTGAAAATATGAGCTGATATTTACATCTATACACCTCTTCACACAGACCTGCAATCCCTCAGGCCATCTTTTGTAGATAGCTCAGTAACAAACACTAGCAGTATTTTCTAGTTACATTATTGCAAAAATAAACAGTAAGGTCAAAAATGTATAGCTAGTGGAGACTCATATTTCCTAGGCATACTTCTGAAGGTGAGAAATCATCTATTCCAATAAATAAACTACAACATTTATATTTAATTCCATGTCACAAGAATACTTTGAAATATTATTCACTGATGAAGAGAATTGTTAAACTCCTTCACAACGCCTCTCTGGTATGATGTATGACATCATATAAAATACATTTTGAAGAACTTAGGAACATCAATTTTTATCACCTGTCGTCTTCGGAGGCTAGCTGGACTGGTAGGAGAGGGACTTGGAGACTTTCCAGATCGAGGTGTGGATAGCTGACTGCCTGCTGTGCCATTAGCTGTCAGTACAGCAGAAATGGAAACAATAAGCATAATCATGAAAAGCATAAACCAAAATGTACTTTTAACGTAAACATAGTATACATATATAATCTTATAAAAACACTGTGTGGAGCTTTAGAACAATACACTTGCCTTTGTTTCTTCGTGTCATGACACACTTACCTGAACCAGTGGATGACGGAGACTTGCTCCTGCGGGACATCCCACCACCTCTTGGGGAAGAGCGACCTTGCAAAGAGGGTAGCCGGCCATATGAGGCCGACTTTGCCACCCTGCATTCTATAGAGAAAGAAAAACAAACTAAAAAATGTGCACTACTGCATCATTTTTCCTAAATAATACTAGGGAACCTTATGCCTTTTTCACTGGGTTTTGAATCTGACAATGAGGATCTGTTAGTTTTAGAATAATTTTACTTTTGTAAAAAAGACATTGAAAGAGAGCTCAAAATAACTTATTTGATAATTTGATATTTGTAGTGAGAAAAAGGTGATAGTGTACAAAGTGGCAGCAACAGCTCAAACTGTATATTAATACTGCTTCTAAAATAATTGGCAGAAACAACAGTAGAAAGAATAGATGTATGAGTGTTAGTCCTACGTTCTCATTGAGGGGTCCAAGTTTTGTATATAATAAAAAATACTTAGCCTACCACTTTCATCCAAGTTGAAGTCATCTTGATAACGGAACTTCTCAGGTCCACAGGCAAAGAAAATATCATCTTCCCCAAAAAAGTCCTGAAGGCAGGCGACCTGATGAAGACAGAGGCGTTTCTCTCAGTTTGATGTGTAACATGTACTCTCCCCAGTGATACTGTACATAAGATTAATTCCAAAGAGTACAGTTGTCTTTAAATATCTGACCAAAATAAGTTAAAATAATCTAGAACGCAACCTAAGTGTACAAATTATTTTCCTATCATTGGACAGACCCGTACATCAACACTATCTGTTGCTGTAATCCCTAGCCAGTTTAGGATTGCTCTCAAAAGTAGGGATGCAACTCTGTCAATTATGTTCTCAAATAATCGATTGGTTGTAAGGTCTAGAAAACTGTGAATCAGTGTTTCCCAAAGCCCAAGGTGATGTCCTCAAATGTCTTTTTGTCCACAACCCAAATATATTTAGTTCACTGTCATAGATGAAGGAAACCAGAAAATATTTACAATTGAGAAGCTGAAATCATTGAATTTCGATGTTCTCGTTTTCTTAAAAAAAAAAAAAAAAAAAAAGACTCCAAGCAATTAATTGAATAGTTGACAACTACTCGATTAATCGTTGCAGCTCTCTCAAACGTTAACAGAGCATGTTGCAAGAGATTCAAGAACAACATTTCAGTGTATGAAGGCAATGACCAACACCCACAGAAATAATGTGGATAATAGTCATTCAGTTTTCAGACTGCATACTACCATGGCAACAACAACCTCCATATAAAATATATTGAATAAATTGTGCCCGCTCATGTTTGCAACAATTGTTTATTTTATAAAGAAATTCATATTTCTACATTCAAAGGGATACAGTACAGTTAATTCTATAATACACAGCAAGTATACTATACACAATATACACATTTTTTATATACAGGTGCTGGTCATATAATTAGAATATCAAAAAGTTGATTTATTTCAGTAATTCCATTCAAAAAGTGAAACTTGGATATTATATTCATTCATTACACACATATTTCAAATGTTTATTTCACTTAATTGTGATGATTAAAACTGACAACTAATGAAAATCCCAAATTCAGTATCTCCGAAAATAAGATTACTTAAGACCAATACAAAAAAGGATTTTTAGAAATGTTGGCCAACTGAAAAGTATGAACATGAAAAGTATGAACATGTACAGCACTCAATACTTAGTTGGGGTTCCTTATCAGTCTGTGGCACTGCTCAGGTGTTATGAGAGCCCAGGTTGCTCTGATAGTGGCCTTCAGCTCTTCTGCATTGTTGGGTCTGGCGTATCGCATCTTCCTCTTCACAATACCCCATAGATTTTCTATAGGGTTAAGGTCAGGCGAGTTTGCTGGCCAATTAAGAACAGGGATACCATGGTCCTTAAACCAGGTACTGGTAGCTTTGGCACTGTGTGCAGGTGCCAAGTCCTGTTGGAAAATGAAATCTGCATCTCCATAAAGTTGGTCAGCAGCAGGAAGCATGAAGTGCTCTAAAACTTCCTGGTAGACGGCTGCGTTGACCTTGGACCTCAGAAAACACAGTGGACCAACACCAGCAGATGACATGGCACCCCAAACCATCACTGACTGTGGAAACTTTACACTGG
>NC_060166.1:30317289-30321452 GCF_021292245.1 Micropterus dolomieu
CATCTTCCTCTTCACAATACCCCATAGATTTTCTATAGGGTTAAGGTCAGGCGAGTTTGCTGGCCAATTAAGAACAGGGATACCATGGTCCTTAAACCAGGTACTGGTAGCTTTGGCACTGTGTGCAGGTGCCAAGTCCTGTTGGAAAATGAAATCTGCATCTCCATAAAGTTGGTCAGCAGCAGGAAGCATGAAGTGCTCTAAAACTTCCTGGTAGACGGCTGCGTTGACCTTGGACCTCAGAAAACACAGTGGACCAACACCAGCAGATGACATGGCACCCCAAACCATCACTGACTGTGGAAACTTTACACTGGACTTCAAGCAACGTGGATTCTGTTCCTCTCCTCTTCCTCCAGACTCTGGGACCTTGATTTCCAAAGGAAATGCAAAATTTACTTTCATCAGAGAACATAACTTTGGACTACTCAGCAGCAGTCCAATCCTTTTTGTCTTTAGGCCAGGCGAGACGCTTCTGACGCTGTGTCTTGTTCAAGAGTGGCTTGACACAAGGAATGTGACAGCTGAAACCCATGCCTTACATACGTCTGTGAGTGGTGGTTCTTGAAACACTGACTCCAGCTGCAGTCCACTCTTTGTGAATCTCCCCCACATTTTTGAATGGCTTTTGTTTCACAATCCTCTCCAGGGTGCTTTCCCTCCTTGTGCAAGGTGTCAATGGTCCTCTTTTGGACAGCTGTCAAGTCAGCAGTCTTCCCCATGATTGTGTAGCCTACAGAACTAGACTGAGAGACCATTTAAAGGCCTTTGCAGGTGTTTTGAGTTAATTAGCTGATTAGAGTGTGGCACCAAGGGTCTTCAATATTGAACCTTTTCACAATATTCTAATTTTACTGATTTTGGGGTTTTCATTAGTTGTCAGTTATAATCATCAAAATTAAAAGGAATGAACACTTGAAATATATCAGTCTGTGTGGAATAAATGTGTGTATATATATATATATATATATATAAGTTTCACTTTTTGAATGGAATTACTGAAATGAATCAACTTTTTGATGATATTCTAATTATATGACCAGCACATGTATGTATGTATGTATGCACACACACACCCACCCCCACACACACACACACCCCCACACACACACCCACCCCCACCCCCCACTTTATTTATTAAAATCAGTCAGGTTATCTAAGTGTACAAGAGAGAGAACCATGAAAGAAATACCACTGGATTAATGTTATTGGACTGCAGTAGAGCAGAGACTGAAACTGCATATTCAAAATGGCCAAAGTACAAAGGGAAATTGAATGCTACAGTCAGTGTGTACAGCATATGAATAATGGAATTAACATTTCTTTCTACTGGTGTATCAGCCTGGCTGCATGAGACAATGTCTCTAGGGTAGCTAAAAGAAAAGCAAAGCTTCTTTTTAACCTGCTGGATTTTATTCAGTACAGCCTGTGACAACGGTATCTGACGGTCATTAAATTGTTTCCATCCTTTGTGAGAGATTAAATTAATTGCCCTTAACTATTCAATACAAAATCATGTTAAACATGTTCTTAACACCAGTCAGCCATTCAGGAAGCCAATCATGTCAAGACACAGTTGACACAATCTGTCTTTGAGCCCAAATCTGATATGTGGTAGCATAAATAACTTAAGGTATTACAAATTGAATCCACAAAATTTGCCTAAAATCTGAAAAAAACTGTTATATGGTCAGAGGTTAAATGTTACCTTTAGGATGGCTTTGATGCGTAAAAACTTAAATTAAATATCCTTTGATCTCATAACAGAAAAATATAAATCATTTCACTTTTCTACAAAAAAAAATAAAAACTTGATGACGGTGTTGCTGCATCTGCTGCTCTCACCAATACAGACACCCATCAAAGTGGATTTACCATTATAAATAATAGAGGAGTCCTGACCATCTCCTCAAAAAGGTTATTGATGTGCTTAACAATAGCAGTGTGCAGAGAATGTAGAGCTCCTGTTTTCATTTCCTCTACAAGGGGATGGACTCAAAACCTCTGTCAACAAAAAGGTGATCTCATGTTGGAAGTATTTATTATGTGAAAATGTATTGAATCATGAATTAGCTGTCAAGTTAGACATGACTGATAATTATAGATAATTCTAAAGATTAAATGTTGCTACTGAGTAAAAACAAGTAGTATTCAAAAAGTGCAGATTGTGGCCCAACACCTAATTGCTGTGTTCTTACAATGTAGTTGAGAACAACAAGATTTAGAAAAGTGAAATATGAAAAAAATCAAGACCGCCAATTGCAAAGCCCTAATATGTACATACATTATTAATTGTCTCATCATTAAGAACAAGGATAGTTCAGCAGGAGTTTAATGACATGACTTAAGTACTGAGAAAGAGAGCAAAGTCTGCAAACTCGACTGCCGCCTATGGTCCCCTGCTGTTTACTTTCACCCCAGATGCAAACAAAAAAAAGACATTTTTTGCTGCCTGCCAACCAATATGCAAGTGATACACTGTTAGCCTATTTTGACTTTGTTACTTTTTTGCATTGCCAAAATGCTGGATGGTTGTTGTGCTTTCAGATTTACTAATCGAGGAGGAGACAGCCTGGGCTGTGTTAGGTGAGGGATTCCCCAGAAAGTAAAAGTAAACATTACTGCAGTCGAGCGGCGGCAGGGACCTGGTGGTTTTTAACGGCAGAAATGCAGCAGCAGATGCTGTAACGTTATACGGATCGGATATGCCCAACACTTGCAGTTTGTATTCATATCTTTCTTTTTCTTTTGACTGCTTGATTGCTTTTGCGGCGTCTGTACGGGGGAGTCACGGTGTTGGTCTGTTTTGTCCTCCAGGTCACCGTACCTCTCACGTGACTGAAAACTATGAATATGTATACAAATATCTGTATATGTTGTTTTATTTTATTTTATATGTTATCATATTTTAATATAACCCTACACTTAACTATACTGTATACTGTACCCACATATTAAATGTTATCATCCTCAGTTTTGGTATGTCAATATTCCGTTTTCTATTGTACGAAGAAATGCGCCACTAAAAATAGTCAATTAAGAGAATACAGTAAATGCAGCTTTGATATTCTTTATCCAAAATAATAAAATTATCCACCAAATAAAGGGACTGGTTTATCAGTAGCCTGCAGCAAAAGTACATCCAAAACAAACAGCCAAAGAGGTCATTTAGCCATGAAATGTTAATAAAAACTGAGCACAGAGGGGGACCTAATATGGCCCTTTTCACTGCAAACGCCCCACAGTGACAGCCCCTGCCCCCTACCCCTCCTCCAAAAGAGTGAGATCCCAAAGGGAGGAAAGCCACACAGCCGTTGCCAAGGAAACCAGACAGAATCACAGATGAGTCTGAGACGATGAGAGGGACACGGCTACTTTAAGATCCACTGTCAGATCCTATCTGGAGCACCTAATGATACAAACTGCAGACAATAGAACAATGTCAGCCTAGGTAAGGCAGAATAACATAGAACACCTTGTCACTATGACGTTTGGGGGTTCAAATCTGGCTTCAGACATTCAGTGGATGTCATACCCTATAACTCCCACTCTCTCTCAAAAAACTGTCTAACAGAACAAAAAATGGCTAACAGTTTAAAGTTAAAACAAGTATAATGACTAGAAAGAAGTAAAATTCCACAACAGGATCATGGAATGAGATTTAGAAGGTAGATAATTGCTACTAAGGGGTAAAAGCCATTACCAGATCAATGGACGCACACCCTTTTAACAAGGAAAAATGTCCAACTAAAGTGAAAAAATATGGATAGCTTCATGTAAGATCTTATGCTCACTGATTTCATTAGGGCCACTATATTGTTTGTATGTAAGTTTTAAGTAAGTCAGACATTGCTCGTCTTATACTAAAAAGGATACCTCGTCTTCTGATGAACAGCATAACTGGAGCAATCATGAATGTTTGGCTTTATATTGATTACTTTTGCCTGCTGGCTCAGTGACACAGCAGCTCCATCAGGCCTACCTTCCTTCTAACACACACAAAAACACTGAGCATCCTGTGCAAATATTGATCGTCAGGGTTTTATCTGTGATGCTGTGTGTAATTCCTGATGAACAAAAGCACAATGGAAAGTATGTATACTATAGAAGCTAATCAGTTTGAGCCATGGTAAAGACCATAGATTGCAAAAAGAAAAGACAAA
>NC_060166.1:30321552-30326030 GCF_021292245.1 Micropterus dolomieu
TTTTATTTTATTTTATATGTTATCATATTTTAATATAACCCTACACTTAACTATACTGTATACTGTACCCACATATTAAATGTTATCATCCTCAGTTTTGGTATGTCAATATTCCGTTTTCTATTGTACGAAGAAATGCGCCACTAAAAATAGTCAATTAAGAGAATACAGTAAATGCAGCTTTGATATTCTTTATCCAAAATAATAAAATTATCCACCAAATAAAGGGACTGGTTTATCAGTAGCCTGCAGCAAAAGTACATCCAAAACAAACAGCCAAAGAGGTCATTTAGCCATGAAATGTTAATAAAAACTGAGCACAGAGGGGGACCTAATATGGCCCTTTTCACTGCAAACGCCCCACAGTGACAGCCCCTGCCCCCTACCCCTCCTCCAAAAGAGTGAGATCCCAAAGGGAGGAAAGCCACACAGCCGTTGCCAAGGAAACCAGACAGAATCACAGATGAGTCTGAGACGATGAGAGGGACACGGCTACTTTAAGATCCACTGTCAGATCCTATCTGGAGCACCTAATGATACAAACTGCAGACAATAGAACAATGTCAGCCTAGGTAAGGCAGAATAACATAGAACACCTTGTCACTATGACGTTTGGGGGTTCAAATCTGGCTTCAGACATTCAGTGGATGTCATACCCTATAACTCCCACTCTCTCTCAAAAAACTGTCTAACAGAACAAAAAATGGCTAACAGTTTAAAGTTAAAACAAGTATAATGACTAGAAAGAAGTAAAATTCCACAACAGGATCATGGAATGAGATTTAGAAGGTAGATAATTGCTACTAAGGGGTAAAAGCCATTACCAGATCAATGGACGCACACCCTTTTAACAAGGAAAAATGTCCAACTAAAGTGAAAAAATATGGATAGCTTCATGTAAGATCTTATGCTCACTGATTTCATTAGGGCCACTATATTGTTTGTATGTAAGTTTTAAGTAAGTCAGACATTGCTCGTCTTATACTAAAAAGGATACCTCGTCTTCTGATGAACAGCATAACTGGAGCAATCATGAATGTTTGGCTTTATATTGATTACTTTTGCCTGCTGGCTCAGTGACACAGCAGCTCCATCAGGCCTACCTTCCTTCTAACACACACAAAAACACTGAGCATCCTGTGCAAATATTGATCGTCAGGGTTTTATCTGTGATGCTGTGTGTAATTCCTGATGAACAAAAGCACAATGGAAAGTATGTATACTATAGAAGCTAATCAGTTTGAGCCATGGTAAAGACCATAGATTGCAAAAAGAAAAGACAAACTGGTAATAAATCAATTTCTACCGGAGGGCAAGTGGAGCTCTACAGGGTGCTGAAACTCCCCTTTGAAGTCACCCAGCATGTCAAGAAGAAACATGACTCATCTTTACATGTAATTTTCAAATGGTTTAATTTGTTTTACATGAGCTGCCCTTATATACAGTTTTACAGCATACTTTCCGCCTTCAAAATTAGGATCACTTATCGTTGCTGTAATCTACAAGTTTTCTGTAATCTATGTTATGTCTGCATATCCAGAAGAATGTCTAGTAGAAAGATGAGGATGTAAAAATAGTGTGTTCCCAGATATGCATAATCCAAGCTTCAAATTAGGTCTGCTTCAGAATTCTATGGCATAACTGCAGTTGCTGCAAAGACAGATAGGAGCTCCCTTAATAAGTGCAAGACAGCACTATGAGGAAATTCATAAGGACTCACCCACAACCCAAGCATATGAGCCATTACACTAGCACAAACATTTCCGGCATTCCTAATCAAGATGCTTTGTTTTGTGTTTCTATATTTAGCCCTAATATTTAGTTCTAATATTGTCTAACTTTTGGCAGCAGGTTTTTTTTTTAAACCTGTCCTGCCCAGCAGCCTGGTATAGAGTATAATGACCTGGATCCCATATTGTGCCAGACAGATTTTACTTTAACAAGAGAGTATTAATATACTCCTTTGTCTGTTTTATTATTTATTTAATTATGTACTGATTTGTCACCGGGCCGGACAGGGGGGCAGACACGGGGATGGGGGGGGCACAAACAGACAGCACAGAGAAAGGACAACACCTGTAAGAGAAGGGGGAAAGGGGGATGGAAGGTGGGGACAACAAGGAAAAGCTGTGGGAAACACCAATTGCAGAAAGCAACGAAACCTGCAATAGAACAGAGAGGGGGGCTTGGGGAGGAGAAACAAACAATAAAAATAATAATATAGTAAAAGACAACCAGCTGAACAGCAGCAATAAACAGCTGACATATTAAGACAACTAAGAGAACAATGAAAACAAGAAACAGTCACACACACTAAATAAGCAACACAGCACAGCCACGAGAGCTGGAATAATAATTAATTTAAATAAGTAACTGAAAGAAAAGCATCAGGAATAATTCTACCAGAGACAACCTAAATTTGTTTGTGTCTGTGTGCGTGTGGGTGAATGTGTCTGTATGTGTGTGTGTGTGTACGTGTGCGCATAAGCATGTTAAAGAATGTAGTTGTTAGTGAGAGTGGGGCGCCACGACTGTAACAGGCAGGCAAGAACCCCAGTAGCAAATAGGGGTGGGAGAAAGAAAAAGAATAAATCAATAAAAAAAAAAAAAAAAAAAAAAAAAGACTCCCAGATGCACCGCGATGCAAACGCAGAAGAAAAAAGCGTAGAGCAGCGCCCGGACCGACCGCGGCGCACACACAACATAGACCAGTGCTCCCCCCCCCACCCAGCACCCCACCACCGCGCAGCAAACAACCAAAATGCCCAAATGCCACGCAATCATCAACACCAATGCACAAGTGAATCCCGCGTGCGAGGTCGGGCAAACGAGAGAGAGCAAACGGAACAACACGACAGCGAAAGCCAGCGGAGAGAAACACCAGCAGCAAGTCCCAGCCCGGGCAGCAAACGCGCCGCACAGGTCACCGTGCACCCACCAATAAAAGTACGCCGTCCCCCCAACCGCCGGAAAAAACTAAGGCCGCCGGCGCCAGCCGACATCCCCCCTGCCCAGCACGGCCCCCGGCCGGCGTGCAACACCAGCCAAACCAGCAACGAGGCAAAATCAACTAGCTCAGCTGCATGCCACCAACAACCCACCCACCCGTCAAGGGCCGAGAACTCCAGGCACAAACCAAGAACAAACCGGAGCACAGCCCTGCCCCGCACTCACACTGCACATCCCGAAAACTAACTATATACCTCAGTATCCAGAGGGGTCCAACAACTGGCCGACAGAGAAATGGGGAAGCATGGATCCGAGGCCAACGAAGCAAAACAGGGACACAAACAGGTCCCTCCAAGCCAACGAGGAAATGCCTCCCCCGGACTCCAATGCACAAACTCAACGCCCAGCAGCCATTCAGAGACCCTGCCCAGGGAAAAAGCATAATGCATCAAGATGCATCGACAATCGCCCCACAATCCCACCGCAGCCCACCAAACCGCAATCGGATCAACCCGCGCAGAGTGTGTGGTAACTAAGGTGCAACTAAAATTGGAGGGTAGTTGTGACACAGGCACCCCACAAGGTAGTGGAGCCTCCCATCGTGCCCTTCCCACCCCCCAAGCCCTCTGTGTCTAATGTGTAATTAAACTTGAGGGGCAGGCAGTGGGGGAGGAGTGCGAGACCACAATAAAGCAGCTCCACCCCCCAAACGCCCTGCAGGCTGGCCGCCCCCCAGGGTCCTAAGGGTGTATGTTGTGAGACATGACCAAAGGGGGAAAGGTGAAGGAGGTCATAGGGAGGCTAGAAGACCAGATTCCTGACTGGCCCCATCATTCATTCAGTCCCGTCCTCCACCCCCCTAAGCAGGAGGACGCCAGGTCCCTCCAGCCCAGGGCTTATAGCAAGAGCCCCTCTAGCACCGGCAGCACCCCAGAGTCAGTGACAACCCTGCCCATCCCCAGGACGGGCCCAGGGGGGCCCAGCCCCCCCAGCACGCAGACCCGCCCCAGACCCAGAGGCTACAAAGCCCCGAGCCCCAGACCCCCACACACCCCTGAGGCAGCTCAGTGCAGCCCCAACCCAAAGTCCAACAATCCCCCGTCCTCGCCGGGACCCCTCCGGCAGCCCCACTGCCACCCCCCCCACCTCACCGCTCCCCCACAATCAGGAGCACTCCGAGCACCACCAGGCCATCGGAGCTGCCACAACCGGCGCAAACCGCCCCCATCCCCCCCGCAGCCAGAGAGACCACAGACCCCACCCACGGCTACACCGTGACCCACACTGCACGTTCACCACCAGACCGAAACCCACCACAAGCATCCCCCCCCCGCCAACCCCCACCGCCATGCCAGCCGCCCGCCCGCCCCTTCCCCCCAACCCGGACCCACACACAGGACACACAGAGAGGCAGCCAAGCACCGAGCGCCACCACATCCGCACAGCGCGCGAGTCAAAATCACCACCCGTGCACCAATACCAACAACCGCGCGACACACAAGCAGAGTGGCTACCCACCCCGCAGCAGC
>NC_060166.1:30326130-30329482 GCF_021292245.1 Micropterus dolomieu
TCCTGCCCAGCAGCCTGGTATAGAGTATAATGACCTGGATACCATATTGTGCCAGACAGATTTTACTTTAACAAGAGAGTATTAAAATACTCCTTTGTCTGTTTTATTATTTATTTAATTATGTATTGATTTGTCACCGGGCCGGACAGGGGGGCAGACACGGGGATGGGGGGGCACAAACAGACAGCACAGAGAAAGGACAAGACCTGTAAGAGAAGGGGGAAAGGGGGATGGAAGGTGGGGACAACAGGGAAAAGCTGTGGGAAACACCAATTGCAGAAAGCAACGAAACCTGCAATAGAACAGAGAGGGGGGAGGAGGAGAAAAACACAACAAACAAACAATAAAAATAATAATAATAGTAAAAGACAACCAGCCGAACAGCAGCAATGAACAGCTGACATAGTAAGACAACTAAGAGAAAAATGAAAACAAGTAACAGTCACACACACTAAATAAGCAACACAGCACAGCCACGAGAGCTGGAATAATAATTAATTTAAATAAGTAACTGAAAGAAAAGCATCAGGAATAATTCTACCAGGGACAACCTAAATTTGTTTGTGTCTATGTGTGAGACTGATTGTGTCTGTGTGTGTGTGGGTGAATGTGTCTGTATGTGTGTGTGCGCATAAGCCTGTTAAAGAATGTAGTTGTTAGTGAGAGTGGGATGCCACGACTGTGCCACACCTACCCCAGCAACAGGCAGGCAAGAACCCCAGTAGCCAATAGGGGTGGGAGAAAGAAAAAGAATAAATCAATCAAAAAAAACTCCCAGATGCACCGCGATGCAAACGCAGAAGACCCCAACCCAAATGCCAGTTGACAACGTAATGCCGACGGAACGCAAAAAGCGTAACCCGCGGAAGAGCAGCGCCCGGACCGACCGCGGCGCGCACACAACATTGACCAGTGCTCCCCACCCACCCAGCACCCCACCGCCGCGCAGCGAACAACCAAAATGCCCAAATGCCACGCAATCATCAACACCAATGCACAAGTGACGACCCCAACGCGCACACTGCGCGAGCAAGGCGACACCCAATGCCCAGCAGCCCCCCACGAATCCCGCGTGCAAGGTCGGGCAAACGAGAGAGAGCAAACCGAACAACAAGACAGCGAAAGCCAGCAGAGAGAAACACCAGCAGCAAATCCCAGCCCGGCAGCAAACGCGCCGCACAGGTCACCGTGCACCCGCCAATAAAAGGCGCCAGCCGACATCCCCCATGCCCAGCACACCCCCCGGCCGCCGTGCAACACCAGCCAAACCAGCAACGAGGCAAAATCAACTAGCTCAGCTGCATGCCACCAACAACCCACCCACCTGTCAAGGGCCGAGAACTCCAGGCACAAACCCAGAACAAACCGGAGCACAGCCCTGCCCCGCACTCACACTGCACATCCCGAAAACTAACTATATACCTCAGTATCCAGAGGGGTCCAACAACTGGCCGACAGAGAAATGGGGAAGCATGGATCTGAGGCCAACGAAGCAAAACAGGGGCGCAAACAGGTCCCTCCAAGCCAACGAGGAAATGCCTCCCCCGGATTCCAATGCACAAACTAAACGCCCAGCAGCCATCCAGAGACCCTGCCCAGGGAAAAGCATAATGCATCAAGATGCATCGACAATCGCCCCACAATCCCACCGCAGCCCACCAAACCGCAATCGGATCAACCCGCGCAGAGACCCCCACCCCCAGAAGCCAGGACACCCTGCGACCCCCCAAAGCGCAAAGGACCCCAGACCGCATGTCCTGGGGGAAGCTGTACCCCGCCCCAAGGCAGAACAGCAGAAAGCCGTGCCGGGAAGCTCCCTGCCGCCAGGGAGCGATAACGCGGGAGAACCAGGCCAACAGTCCCCCAGCCCAGCCAGAGGCATCCCTCCCTACAGTGCAGGCAGTGACAGCAGCCCCCGAGGCCGATCTCATCCCCGGACAGGGGCCCCGACCCCCCCCAGCCCACCCCAGATCAGGCAAGGTCATCACCAACCCCACAGCACCCCCGACGCCCGGGGCTCCAGGGGTAGGACACGAGGCCAATGAGAATCTCCCCCACTCCTTCAACCCCTCTGCCTGCCTCTGTAAATGTATTGTTTTGTGTTGGATGCATGTCATGGATTGTGAAGTGTTGTATGGTGGAGTAAAGATAAGGTGTGTGGTAACTAAGGTGCAACTAAAATTGGAGAGTAGTTGTGACACAGGCACCCCACAACTGTCAGGTAGTGGAGCCTCCCATCCAGCCACCCAATTTAAACATTTTCAAAAAGACTTGCTTGCCAACATTACAAAATGTCATAATATGGGCATGTCATGTAAGATGACTATGGAATACTTCATAACATGATACATTGTGTGTCAACATATGTAAAAGTAATATTAAATCACCAACAGATAAAAATAATTTAACAATATGTTAAATGAATGCAGTCCCTATATTTCCTGTAAACACAGCTCACAGTGCTCATTTAAAATGTAGTAAAGTCTCTGCAGTATTCTAATTTGACTACAACAGCAATTTCCACTTGAGCTCAAGCATAATTAGTAGGCTGTCAGAACAAAAAAGGGAATAACAGAGATAATGTCTTCTCTACACCACATGCAGTGGGACACTGAGCAAGTCACTGTTCTGTGTTTATCAGCCAGGTCACAGCAGTAGGTGAGAGGAAAGCCAGAAAGCCTCCCTCTTTTAATCATCCTTCTTTCCCCCCCCCCCTTTAGTCACTTGATCTCTGACTCAGTGTCAAAACAATTCCGGTGCACCCACCTACCTCAAATTCTCAACACTTGCACAAAATATTTATTCTAGCATCCTTGCACTATGCTCCATCGCACTGTGTACATGTATGCACGTGTACCTGCATATCACATCCACCTCCAACATGTACATCATTAATGATAATTTTACTCTTGCATCCTTTGCACCCCGCTCACTGCTCCATTTGTCAATATGTCTATAATGTTTTTGTTTCTGTTTATAGTGAGTATATTTGTGTCTTCTATACTGTAGCCTGTGTCTGATTTATTATTGCATTTTTATTGTATGAGTAAGCACATTGTGAGCAGTGTACAATCCAAAGTCAAATCCCTCATGTGTATACATACCTGGCGAATAAAACTGATTCTGAATCTGTCAGGTCTCCCAAAACAAAAAAACAAATGTCTACTATTATGTTTTTATTATTATGTTAATGCCCCTGAAATCCATGAGAACATAATTTGATCATCATTTCAGACCAGTAGAGATTCATTGGGTTTGACCCCTTGCTGATTTTGCAGGTTTGCCCACTTACAAAGAATGCAACAATCTACAATTTTAATCATATGTACATTCTAACAGTGAAAGACAGAAT
>NC_060166.1:30329502-30330609 GCF_021292245.1 Micropterus dolomieu
CAACACTTGCACAAAATATTTATTCTAGCATCCTTGCACTATGCTCCATCGCACTGTGTACATGTATGCACGTGTACCTGCATATCACATCCACCTCCAACATGTACATCATTAATGATAATTTTACTCTTGCATCCTTTGCACCCCGCTCACTGCTCCATTTGTCAATATGTCTATAATGTTTTTGTTTCTGTTTATAGTGAGTATATTTGTGTCTTCTATACTGTAGCCTGTGTCTGATTTATTATTGCATTTTTATTGTATGAGTAAGCACATTGTGAGCAGTGTACAATCCAAAGTCAAATCCCTCATGTGTATACATACCTGGCGAATAAAACTGATTCTGAATCTGTCAGGTCTCCCAAAACAAAAAAACAAATGTCTACTATTATGTTTTTATTATTATGTTAATGCCCCTGAAATCCATGAGAACATAATTTGATCATCATTTCAGACCAGTAGAGATTCATTGGGTGCATACACAGGCCAAACCAGGAAATGGCAGAGTCAAGGTCTACATGAAGAAATTAATTGGAAAACATATTTAAGCTTTGTCAGTCTCTTTGGTACATAGGGCACCATGAATCTCATTACCACTTCCACACTGTATCTAATTTCTAAAGCATGAATGGGCTGTTTATCACCTCTACTGATACATCATTTTACCATGGAGAATTAAGCCTCTGCTTTCGTGCATTGATACAGTGGGGGAAATAAGTATTTGACCCCTTGCTGATTTTGCAGGTTTGCCCACTTACAAAGAATGCAACAATCTACAATTTTAATCATATGTACATTCTAACAGTGAAAGACAGAATCCCAAAGAAAATTCCAGAAAATCACATCATATGAATTTATTAAAATTGATAACCACCTGATGAGGAAAAACAAGTATTTGACCCCCTGGACAAACAGCATGTTAATATTTTGTAGAAAAGCCATTATTGGCCAGCACAGATGTCAAACGGTTTTTATAGTTGGTGACAAGGTTTGTGCACATTTCGGCAGGGATGTTGGCCCACTCCTCCCTGCAGACAGCCTCCAAATCATTCAGGTTCCGAGGTTGTCGCCTGGCAACTCGAATTTTAAGCTCCCTCCAAAGATTTT